>NC_056739.1:542751768-542861768 GCF_019279795.1 Protopterus annectens
TGTAGGAGGAAAGCTAAGGAAACATATATATTAGACTGTTGTAGAATTGCATGAGCTAGTTTTAGCTGGGTATGTCTTAAGGTAGTTTGGAAATTCTGAAAAGTCTACAATAAAATAATGTTGCAACACTTATTTGGAAGCTTGGTGGCCAATTTTGTTATTTTGTTATAGCGCTGTTTGAGTCTAGCCTTTTGGTTTACCTGCTGGTTATTAAAGATGGGTGAGGCACAGAGAAGGAAAATAATTAATTATGACCCTACTTTGGTCAGCTGAGCTTTTTCTGTGAGATATGATTTGGCTCAATGCAGTAGTTCTAGCTTTAGGTGGGTTTTCTTTATAATATGTCTGATGTGTTGACTAAATTTTCGTTTGTCCTTTATAAGGATGCCTAATCATTTTGCATTGGGAGTATTTCTATTGTGGTATTATCAGATGAGATAACTGTGAGATTGGTTTTGTCATCTGAACAGGAGTTGGAAACGAAGAGGTTCAGTTTGGTTTTGTTAGGTTTAGTATGAGCCAAGTCTGACTCAGTCAGGTTCAATACAGGAGAAGGAATCTCATGTTATTGTTTGTAGTTCTTGCAGTACCATTGTATTGATGATAGGCTAGTTATCAGTATAGTGTATCAGGATAACATATTTTGCTGCTTTTATCAGATCATTATTAAATGTGGTGAGTAGTTAGGGTCCTAATATTCATCCATACAGAATGCCTGCAGTTACAGTCACAGATGGACAGAAGGAGTCTTATTTTTTACCTTATAAGTTGAAGGAGATGCCTACAGATGCAAACTATTGCAGAAGTTTCCAGAAACACTGAGGGAATTAAGATATCTCTGTGCTGATTATGGTTCAAAGTATTAAGGAAAGTGAGCAAGCAACTAAAAGTGAATGCACATTTCAAGAATGTTTCATAACAGTGGAAGGATAGCTATAGTTCTGCAGTTAGAAAGCTTTGTCATGTTATTCACCTTATGTAGTGTATGGATACATGTTTGGTTTTTAAGTGGGAGTAATGTAAGATTCTAATGTGCATCTGTTAATTTGTATATAAACTGGGTATTCAAGTGTATCTGCTGTTAAGTTTAGGTATTGAGTTATTATGCTGATAATGTTGTAATTTTTATCTTTTGTACAATGTTTTGATCGTATATAGCAGTGTAGGTTTAAGTAACTAAGCGTTGGGGCTGTTATTTGTTGCAGAAATGTCTTGGATATATATGCTTTGTTTGGTGTATGCAGTATGTCTGGAGAAACTGAAGCATCAGGCTTAATGAGGGAAGTGACTGCCTTTTAAAATCTAAGCTGAATTTAGTGACAATAGTTCTGTAATTTTCATCATGTAGGGGGTTGGGATGAGACTGTTCACCTGATTTTATGTATTCATAGATTCATGGGTGGCACAGTTATGCAGTGGTTAGCATTGTTGCCTTCCAGCAAGAGGTTATCAGGTTTGATTCTCAGCTGGGATGCCTTCTGTGCGGAGTTTGCATGTCCTCTCTGTGTTCATGCAGATTTCCTCCCACATTCTAAAGACATTCATCTGGAGCTTTTCTCCCTGAGCCATCACTGATAACTGGTTGTGTCCCAGTTGGACTTTCCCAGTACACAAATGATAAATAAATAGGTACTTACCACTTTTAATCAATAAAGATCTTTAGAAGCCTAGCCATATGTTCCCATGAAGTTTTCTGTCCTTATATTTATCTCAATACAGCCTAGTGAAACTTCTAGCCTGTTTCTGGAATCACATACCACTGATGCCTGTGGGTGCCTACTATAGGCTGTTCATATTTGTATTAATAATTTCAAAACCATACTGCAAATAAGTTGTTGAATGATTTAGTCTTAAAGCTTATATGATGGGCAACACAAATGCACTAATATTTGACCACTGTTCAGTACTGCTTAAGCTATATTAGTAATTGTCCCTATACTATATTTATACTGTCATATTTCATATTTTTCTAAATATCTCGACAACCAAGTAATAATTCAGGTAAAACTGCTTAGGTTCATATTAAAACTCACAGAAGGACAATCAAAATGCTGCTGATAGCAAATCTATAGTTTGAGTGGTTTCTGAGATATTGCAACTTGTTTGCAAAATGTTGCATAATTGATATTTACTATGTTTATTAAAATGTATGCCTCCATACTTTCTGGGGAGGTGGGGCATATATTCATCTCAGCAGTCTAACCGATGGCTTAACCCCCCCCCCTTCCAAACAAGGCCATCTGAATGTTGCAGGGTAGGCCAACACTGGTAATTGTTCTCAGTTAAACAAATTGCACAAGATACCTACTTTATCCAGATGCATTGTAATAATGCTGTGCCAAGGAGTGTTTATTTGCAACCCTTTCCCTCCTCAGGCAATTAACATATCTACCCACATTACTAAGGTGACCTGTATTACTTACATCTGTATTTCATCATCCTGCATAACCTAACTGCATGTCAAAACATGTTAAAATATTATCAAGGAGCAAAACACTGAAAGACAGGCCACATCTTGTTCATGTTTGATTCCCATAACCTCTGTTTGTTTTGATTCTGGAGAAGTCACTTAACTAGTAGAAAGTTCTTGAACTGCTCTTGGGAACTGACTATTGTCTTTACTGAATCTTATCTTGATAAAGGCTGCTAAAAATAAAGGAGGAATATAGCAACAACTGTTGTTCCACCATCACCCCAAAAAATAAGAAGTTATGTACTTACCATAACGTTCCATGTGAGTTGTTCCATCTCACCTTCATTCTTCACTGATGGGTTCAGAGCCAATCCCTCGGCTCTGACATGGCCGTTAGCAAGCTCAAGATTTACCAGTTGCTCGAGACCAAGCCCCATATCCCATAATGCACTGCTGGAATTACCTCAGATCTTGTTTGCTGCGTGTACCATATCCTTGTAAAAGGACTACTCTCCTAAGAGAGGGAAAATGGAAGGAATTGAATTACCATGATGAGACCAGCGTCTAGGTTAACTGTCAGCCAGGTGGGGGATGGAGGGAGGGATGTGAGAATGAAGGCAAGATGGAACAATTCACATGGAACATTATGGTGAGTACATAACTTCTTAATGCGAAGTTGTTCAATCTTGCCATTCATTCTTCACTGATGGGTAGCGTCCCTAGCACCCTCAATCTTGGGTGGCTCACAGGAGTATATTCTTCAGGACCGTAGAACCAAAGGAAGCCCTGTCCCTGGAGGCCTTATCCACTTTGTAATGAGTGATAAAGGTATGAGGCTTAGACCAAGTGGCTGCAGCACAGATGTTGTCAATGGGTGATTTGGCTTGAAATGCAGAGGATGTAGAAACTGCTCTAGTTGAATGAGCTTTACTTCTGTGTAGTAAGGGCATATTAGCTGCTGAATAAACACAGGTGATACAGTCAGATAGCCACTTAGAAAGGGTTGTTTTAGCCACTGATCTACCTTTCCTGGCTTCAGAAAAGGAAACAAATAGTTGGTCTGATTTTCTAAAATATTTTGTCCTATCCAAATAATATCTGAGCTGTCTATGAACGTCTAGTTTGTGCAGCATATACTCTAGTTTGTTGGAATGGCTGGGGAGGAATACTGGCAATTCAATGACTTGATTGATATTAGACTCAGAATAAACTTTATGTAAAAAGGAAGGATTTGTCCTGAGAGATACTCTATCAGCATAAAAAATCATACAAGGAGGTGTGATAGACAAGGCTCGAAGCTCTGACACTCTACAGGCAGAAGTAATGGCCACTAGAAAAATGTTTTTCCACGACAAATATTTGAGATCACAAGATGATGCAGGTTCAAACGGGGGAATAATTATGTGAGATAGCATGAGATTCAGATTCCAGGGGGAATAAGGAGTTTTTACTGGAGGCCTCATGTGAAAGGTCCCTTTAAGAAAAGTCTTGGATAACTTGTGGGCCATAACATTTAGTCCATCTACTCCAAGATGGAAATTAGATATGGCAGCTAACTGGACCTGAATTGTAGCCGCTGCCGCTCCTTCATTAAAGATAATAGTTAAGAATTCCAGTATAGATGTCAAGGGAGTGTGAAAAGGATCAATGTTCTGTTTGAAAGCCCAAATGGAAAATCTCTTCCACTTACTACGATATTATCTCCTGGTGGAAGGTTTATGAGAAGACAAAAGGATTTGCCTCGTATCATAAGAAAGGTTGTGAAGCCTGACTATGTGGGGAACTGGAGCAGCCAAGCTGTCAGCTTCAGGGACTGCAATGAAGGGTGGAGATCCCCTCATGGATGTGTCAGAAGGTCCGGAACTGGGTCCAGAATCCACAGATCCACCAGGAGATGATGATAAAGAATTGGGAACCAAATCTGCCGAGGCCAGTGGGGGGGCTATAAGAATGATGGCCCTTGCCAGTGATTTTGCTTTCTGTAAAAATCTTGGTATTAGCGGGATTGGAGGAAATGCATATAGGAGACCCGGGGGAAAATTGTGTACAAGTGCGTCTCTCGGGGGTTGTCCCAGAGAGGGAATTGGGGCAAAGTAGCTTCTGCATTTGGTATTGATGTGACTGGCAAAAAGGTCGCAGCAAGGCTGCCCCATTTGCAGAAATTTCTGTCCGCAATGTCCTGATTGAGGGACCACTTGAGTGGCAACAAAATTGCCCTGCTCAGTTTGTCTGCTATCACGTTGGATCTCCCCGGGATGTGCGTTGCCAACAGAAAGTGCTGGGATGACACAGCCCACTGCCAAACTCTGAGGGCTTCTCGGCAAAGAGGGTAAGACTTGGTCCCGCCCTGTTTGTTCAAATACCAGACCAGTGACATGCTGTCTGTCTGAATTGCAATTGTCCCTAGAGGAAGAGAGTCCTGAAAGTACTTCAACACCAGAAGTACTGCTCTCATCTCTAGAACATTGATATGCAGGTGTGATTCTTGATCCGTCCATGTGCCTTGGGCAGTCTTTCCCTGAAAATGCCCCACCCTATCAGGGAAGCGTCCGTGGTCACAGTGGCTATCGGTGGGGTAGTACAAATGGATGTCCTATTGCGACATGAATCGACGTCAACCACCACTGAAGGTCTCTCTTGCAAGAATTTGTTATCACAATCATATACTTCAGTGGAAGTTCCTGGTAAGACCATTGAGTGAACAGTAGCCATTGAAGAATCCGCATAGGCATCCTTGCTAATGGTATGGCTAAGATCGCTGCTGCCATCAAACCCAGTACTTTTAAGACCTCTGCTGCTGGAGCTCTGTCTTTCGACACCAGTGAGCTGACATGTTGGCAAAGAAGTGAGACCCTCTCAAATGTTAGACGTAGAGTGGTGGTTGAAGTGTCTAACTCTGCCCCGATAAAAATGATATTCTGCGATGGTGACAAGGCAGACTTTTCTAAGTTGACAGTAAGGCCTAAGTGGTTGCAGAGTGTCAGAGTGGATTCTCTTACCCGAATCAGTTGATGCCTGGTAGTGGAGGTAGGGAGTCAATCGTCTAGGTACGGAAACACCTTGAATCCTAGATGCCTCAGGTGAGCCGTGACCATTGCCATACATTTGGTGAACACTCTGGGGGCTGTAGTGAGACCAAAGGGCAGGGCTCAGAATTGATAGTGATTGGCTCCCAGCCGGAAACACAGATGATCTCTGGATGGCCTGGCCATCTTTATGTGGTAGTACGCATCCTTGAGATAGATTGAGCACATCCAATTGTCTTTCCCTAAAAAGGGAAGCATGGACTGAAGCATGACCATCTGGAACTTCTCTTTCTTGACAAATTGGTTGAGTCTGCTGAGGTCCAAAATGGGTCTCCACACCCTGTTTTCTTTGGAACCAAAAAGAATCTTGAGTAAGTTTCGAATCCTGTTTGGTCTGCTGGGACTGGTTGGATGACTCTTTTTTTTCTAGCAACCTGTGGACCTCTATAGTTGCTTGTTCCCTGTGATTTGGTGGAACGTCCAGGATTCTCCTGACGGAAGTGGGAGGAGAGGAGAACGGTATGAAATACCCTCTGGAAATGATACTTTGTACCCATCTGTCTTTTGTTATGTCCAGCCAGGTTTCTGCATACAAAGATAAGCGACCCCCGACTGCCTCCAGAGAAGGACAGTTGGGCCTCCACTCAGGAGCGCTGGTAGGGCTGAACAGAGAAATGATCTCTGTCACCCTGCTGTTGCGGACCCCCTCTACCACGAGGGCAGCATCTTCCATTATAACCCCCTCCTCTGCCCCTAGAGGGGGTTTCACCACGTGTGTCCTGAAAGGCTCCTTGGCCTTTTTGGAACCACATCTTCCCTCCCCTTTGGCCCTTGGGATAAGGCCGAGTAGGGGTGGAAAAATGGACACCTACGGCAGACAGAGTCTTTCCCTCTTGCTCACACCTGGTCAATGTTTCCTTTACTTTAGGCCCAAAGAGAGATGAGCCGTCAAACGGGGTATTCACAAATGAAAACTTGAAAGGCTTTGCGAAGGAACAGAGGCACATCCAGGAGCGTTTACGAAGGGCAACTCCTGTACCAGCTGCCCTACTCGTGCCATCAGCTGCATACGATATGAGACGCATGGAAGAGTTTACAATTGAATTTAGGGTAGCAAGCTGGGTGGCAACTTTGTCGGAAGCACCTGCAGCTACCGTACCCTGAAGAGTATTTCCTAACTCCTTAAGGAGATCTCTCTGCAGTCTGGTAAAATGGGTCAAATAGTTCAGTGATCTAAGTGTGAAAGTCGCTGAACTAAACATGTGTTTCCCATATCTATACATAATCCTAGACTCTCTGTTAGGAGGATGGATAGACGAGGACGTCTCAGACATTTCCTTTTTGGTGGCTGCCGCCACCACCATGGCATCAACGGGGACTCCCTTGGTCAAAAAGGACTTATCTACGGGGGCAGAAATGAACTTGTTAGGCCTCCTAGGGACAGGTTCCATAGATTCCGGTGACTCCCATGCCCTACGAGAGACCAGGTCCATAAGCTCATCATAGGGCGGAGACACCCAAAAGGTGGAAGGTGGAGAACCGAAAGCCTTCAGGAGACCTGACTCATCCTCAGTAGGGTTTTTGGAATGCCAATCACCCCTCTGCCTAAGGATCTCAAGTATCTCTGCAAAGGAGATATCCTCAAAGGGGGATCGGGGGGACCCTTCTGACTCATCTAAGTCAGTGTCAGATGTCAAAGACTCCTGTGGGGAGTCCAGGTGCCTCCTCTTGCACAATCTCTTTTGGGGAACCTCCTTATCGGGAATGTCCAGGGAAGTCTCAGAAGAGCAGGAAGCACCCAGTGGGGCTACCTGAGGCTCAGGGTCTCTACTCTTGGTGCCAATGGAAACAGAAGCAGACACAGGCACCTTAGGGGAAGAAGAGACCAATCCTGATGTCAAGAAAGTCTTAGGAGACAATACTCACCTCATGGCTTCAGAGGCATCACGGTTCCGATGGGAAGGAGTCAAAGGACCCGAAGGAACCTCAAGCCCCTTCCGCACTGAGGCCGTGGGCTCTGAGCCCAAGGTAGGAGCTGAGCTCATCCAAGCCGAAGCCCCGAGAGGAAGAGTCAGCACCAAGGCAGTGCGACTACCCTCCCCGGACCCAACAGGAGAATGTCAGCCCCTAGAGTCCCCGGTCAGCACCGAGGATGTCCGAGCAGATGGAACCGACAACACTGGAACAGGTGTCGGCTCCAAGGGCTCTTCAATCAACAGGTCAGCCTCCTCCAGCTCCAAAATCCCAGTACGACTCAGAGGAGGAGCAGTCAATTCTGGGGTAATGGTCTTCAGTTCCGATGCTAGGGTCGGAGCCGACAGCAATTTAGCTAGGCCTGGTGCCCTTAACAGCTTCTGTACCAGTCAGTCCATGTCCAGATCAGAAAGACTAACAGAGGACCTAGACGAGTGCACCAACGGTGCAGATTGGAGAATAGGAGATGATGGCAACTCTGATACCGGCTCCAGAACAGTGGACCGGATTCAAGAAGAAGGGACACTCAGCTCCAAGAACTGTGGAGCCGAAGACCCAGCATCCTCACTCTTCTTAGATTTTTTTGTGGCTTTTGAGTCTCCTGAGGATTGGGAAGAATGAAAGAACTTACTGGCCCCATCCTGGTCACTCAAAGCCTTGACAAAAGGGTGTTTTAGTAAACACCTGTCCACTAATTTCCTCTTCGTTTCTAATGTAACCCTGGAAGAAAAGGAGTGACATATGCCGCATGACTCTTGCAAGTGAAGAGCTCCTAGACAGTGTACACATTGCACATGAGTATCAGTAATGGACATATTTTGTCCGCAGTCTGGGCATTTTTTGAACCCAGACTTTGAATGCTTTTGTTTTTCCTCAGACATGTCCAATAACTAAAACCACTATCCACAATAACGAAGCCAAATGCTAGCTAGTAGTGATAGGAACACAACCACGAATAAACACTGAAACAATGGCCCAAAAGAAAAGAGGGCCAAAAATGAGCTAAATAGTATTATGCACTCAAACTAGTACTAAAACTCTAATGTAACTACCAATACACACTACTACCAGAAGTAGGCCAACATGAGGCCACTATGAAAAACACACCAAACATGTACACATGTTCCCTGACACCACAAATTCTATGCCCCACCCCAGTGCACACAAAGACACACATGCGCACACACTGTTTAGTATTTTATGTCTTTTTTTTCCATCAGGAAATCATTAGACCCACCCCCCCACCCCCTCACATGTGCAAGCATGCACACGCTCACACATACATGTCCAGAAATTACAGCTACTTTCTTGATTTACTAAGATCTGAAATATCTCATTGTGACCAAATAAATAAAAGAAGTCATCATGTAGTGCAAGGCATTACAACCCCTCCCATGATTTATAACTTTCCCTGATTTTTGCAACTTCTTTGACTTTGCCTCATACCTTTATACTTCTCTCCAATATGTTTGATATCTGGTAAATAATTGATGATCACAGTCAGTGAAAATGCCAGCCAAAAAGTTGAAATATAATTGGATTCACAATCTATCTCAGTCTCTGTCTCTGTCTCTCTCTCTGTCTCACACACACACAAACACATACACACACACACACACACACACATACACACATACACACACACACACACACACACACACACACACACACACACACACGCACATACGCACACAGGCACACACGCTCACATGCACACAGGCACACACGCTCACACACACACACATACATACACACTCAAATAGACATACTGAGACTCATAACTGCAATAATTATTTTCCTCCACTCGTTAATTGTGACTTAAAGAAGTGAATTGGCAAGCTGTAACTACCATTGCATTACTTTTGCCACTTTATTTACTTTTTCATTTTCCGTTGATAAACAATCCTTATTTGTTTAGTGAATTTAAAGAAGATGATGTGTGTTTGCCTTTTTTTTTTTTTCCTTGCACTCTTCATCTCGCTTTGTTATGTTGCTGTGAAGTGGTGCACTTGATTTTTACTGGGCATTACCTGTACATTTTTACCTTGTTGGAGAATGTTCGTTCTCCAGTAGGGTATTATCTAATGAAAATTATACAATGACTGGCCATTAATATTCAAAAATGAGCACACTGATTGGCCAGCCCAACCAGCGTGCCAGTTGTAAATCCGAGAATATACTAACGGAAAAAGGTCCGGTCGCCCGGACCTTTTCCCATTAGTATATCTCATGATTTTTTTTTTACTTTTTTTTTTTTTTTACCCCCCCTCAAAAAGAAAGTGGAAGACCTAAAACAAACCAGGGAAATGGCACACAGAAAAAAAAAGGACAATCAGGTACGTTCTGAAAAATTAAAGAAACGTACCGGATTATCCTGGTGGGTTTTTTGTCTGCGCCATTTCCCTCATTCATTTTAAGTCTCCCGATTTCTTTTTTTTTTTTTTATTTTCAATAAAAAAAATAAATAAATAAGCAATGGAGATCTTCCTTTCTCCGTTGATACCTCTGCACAGCACTGATGTACTGTGTAAGCATCGGAACACAAGTCCCTTACGCATGCACAGTACATCACAAATGCCCCAGGATACCCTATAACTGCTGAAGGCCAGCACAGAGGCATTATACAATGACATTACTTAAGAAAAGTATTTTTTTTCTTAAATAATGTCATTGTATAATAGCAATATCCCACGGCTGGGTGTAGTCAGTGCTGTATTTACCCACGGTTGGCTTTGTCTGGTCACTCAGCTTCACCCTTGTGACCAAACCACACCAACCGTGGGTAAATCCAGCATTACCCACACCCAGTCATGGGTTATGGCTTAATGAAAGCATTGTTTTGTCCACTGACTGGCTTACTGCTTGCCTAATCATATTACTGCTGATTTTTTAAAGCATTTTTTTTAACTTTGTTAAAATATTTCTATTTTATTTACTATTACTTTGAGAGAAATTAATCCCCATATGGATCAGTTTTTGTGTGCAGCTTAGAAACATTTATAATAAGAGAACTCAAATCAGTATGTTTCATTTCACAGTAAATTCTACGACACTCTTGGGCTGTATTCTAAAGAAAAAAGTTAATTTCCCTTTTGTGTACTTTAGGCCTTCTTCTGAATAATGCTTAGTTTAATGTGACATCTGTGTTTCTGGCATATGTGTAATGTTTTTGAAGTGCCAGTGTTTTTGGTTACTCTCTGGTACAATCTGGTAGCATGAATCAGTTATCACTTCAAACAATGTTGATAAGCACAACATGAAACAATATAAGTTTTTTTGCTTTGCATTTATTGAAAGACGTTTTCAGAAGACTAACATGGATTATGTAAGTCCTTACCTATAAAACTATTGAAAGTGAGTTTGGAGAACACTGTATACCAGGTGGGCAAAACCTAAGCACTTTTCACTTTGATGCATGCTTAGTGACTGTGTGGATATAAACTTCATCCTTCTCATTCTGAGCTACCCTTGTTGCATCTACTATGATATACACACTTTTCTGCATTTCTCACACAGTATCACCTTATGGCTGTTGTACATTAACTTATTTTCCACTCATGCCATTTGTAACAGCAGTATGTATATTCTGCTGAAATGAATCACCTACCTAGCCTTAAACACCTCATCATTATATTAATGTCAAACACATACAGAGCAATTGCTACATACACTTTATCATCTCATAAAAAGCAAACCCATACGTTTCCAGATAACAGTTTTACCACCCAGTAATACTTGTACCTTATCTTGTTGTGAAGCACTCCTTTTTCTAGTAAAAGAAAGCTAGTCAGTCAAACTGAAATGAAATCACTTCCTAAACCCATCTCTATTTTTGTCTTGCTTCTTCTGTTGCATCAACCTGGTGATATACAGCCTGACTCTGGCCCATTGTACCCCTCAGTTGTAAGTATTGCCCATTTTACCAAGCCTAGCCAACAAGCAAAGTTTACTAAATGCAAGATTTGATACTCACTACCCTGACTGTGCTACTGTCACAGAATTCTAGATGAAAGACAACTTATCTGACTTTCACCACTTATGTTCAGAATATCATTATATTTTGCAAAGTCAGCCAAAATGACAGGTGTTGAAAGATTGTGTCTCCACAAATTCTGTCCTAATCTAAAATTATTTAATCAATCTGTCATATCCTCAAGCTATTAGTTCAGTCCACTTCCACAGATAACCATAATCTGGATTAGTTTATTACTAATGTAGGCCAAGGCAAGGCTCGAGGAATTACAACAGCCTTAATCTACCTTAAACACAATCATACCTGACAATTGTTACAACTATCTTAACAAGCTACTTAAGAGTATAGAAAGCAAATGAACCCTGATAATAGTATGTGACATGAATGATGCCCTGCATGGCCGACACTTGAAGAGCATCCTGGACAAACTAGGTGGCCTGGGTTTTATCCAAATGACAACAGATTCCACCAGGCTTAATCATTTATCCTGTAGCCATTCCCTACCTGACCTTCTCATCACTAAAATGCATTACAAAATTTTATCATGCCTTGCACATCCACTCACTCTCAATCATCTCCTTCCCCATAGTGCTAACTCAAATCAAACATTTGCCAACCCTAAAAGCCTGCAATGCAAAATTCTATGAAATACAAATGACCACCTTAACTCTGCCCTATTCTTTGACTGATCATTAATGTGTCCATCAAATGAGATGAATACTGTAGCCAGTATATTCTTATACAATATGTATAACCTTCAAAGCTGCTTCTAACCAATTATCACTAGATTTGAGAAGGCCTATAAAATGAAAGGATGCCCAAATCATGCCATACTCTACTTATCCTGAGAGATAAAGCATGAACATAGTAGACATTCAATCACTCACTGCCACTCAAGAGACAAATTTATTTTTCTTAAGAGACTCTGTTAAAAGTACCATTCAGTGCCATAAAATAAGTTACTTCCATAGCAACCAGTCCTCACTCCTAACCAAACCAAGTTATATTTTGAATGCAGTGAATGCTGATATTGGAAGATTCCCAAATATTCCACCTTAAACTCAAGTGTAACCTGAACCACAGATAGACCAGCCATATAGTACAAACTTCATGTAGAATACATTAAGCTTCATATAAAACTTACACCTTCTGCTTTCACTCCTAAAGTCAAGACTGACCTAAATGTTTTCCTTCATTTTACCTCAGAGTTCTGTCCATAAAACTGAAAAATGGTTAAATCATCTTCCAAATCATAGCACTTGAGGATCAGAAGGCCTTTATTCTTAGTTTTTCAAAGAAAATATGTCTGAGCTGATGCAACATGTCTGCAACCTGAATGCCTCCCTGACATATGATAAGTTTCAATCACACATCCTTTTCCAAAAAAGTCTGCCTCTCCAAATTTTGAACTTTGGCCATTTCACTTCTCTGACCAGTAGAAAAGGTACACACAAGCTGGTCTAAAGGCCAGAGTTGTAAACTTCAAAACAGCTATATACTATGCAAGTCATCAGCATGGGGTCTAGGTAGATAGGATTACCATGAATGCTCTGTAGACCATAACAAATGCCATTCTCAAAAACATGGACAGATGTCAGCTAACAGGGTCTTTGTTAACTGATATTAAAAAGGCATAGGATCAGGAGAGCTGTAAAGTTTTCAAATTGTCTTCATACTCCACAGCTTTTAGTGCAAGTAAAATATTCTGATTGTGATCAAACCTTTATTATAGATCTTTATCAGTCAAAGCAGGCTTCTCTCTCTCTCTCTCTCTCACTCTCTCTCTCTTCATCAACTTCATTAACCCTATAAGCCATGGAAAGTACTTTCTTAACCCCACTAATTTATTTTTAATTACCCTTTTGGATATCAAAATAATTCACTATGTAAATAACAGAAAGCTACAAATCTTCCAACCCATACTCCACCGTCAAAAAAGCAACTGGAAATTGACCTCACTAAATCAGTTAGTAGTTCAGTCCGGGTTCCTATTAGATGACCGAAGATGCATTCTATCGAATGCGTCTTGGTCGACCTTAAAACAACAAAAAGGCAAAATAGCGAAGCGGCTTTTAAGTGAATTCTTTCCCAGGGAAAGAATTTGCTTGGCCGCTTCTGTTACTTTGCCATTTTCGGCACTGTAGTGCAATCTCGGAGTTGGTATATTTAAGTGTGGGGGGTGAAGCCCCCCACTTTATGTATTCTTTCAATTTTTTTTTTCTTTTTTTTTTTTTTTGGAACAGTGATTTTTTTTTTTCCTTTGGAAAAAAAATCGCTGTTCTGAGCTTTCGAGATAAAATCGCTGTTCTGAACTTTCGAGATTGTAAGCTTTCGCTTACATGGGGTCAATTATTCATTGTTCGCTTTTTTAAGTGTTCAATGATATAATATAGACCCGTTCAGGCCCTGTCTGAAACAAACTCATTTCAGATTGGTCTGTTAGTGAACCATTAGGGCAGTGATATGAAATTAACCCCAGCTTCATATATTTTGATTTGATGTTGTCATTTTCAACTATGCAACTGCGTTGTCCATTTTCATTCTTCCTCAACGAATGAGTTTGGATCTGATCCTCGGATCTAACTCAGACACATTACTCTAGATTCTAGGATCTGACTCTCAAGCTTCTCCTTTTACTCATAATGCCCCTGACCACTGAATCACCTCACATCATGTTTGACACTCTATGATTCAGTCAGGATTGCATTCTCTCAAGCTCATTTTGGTGTAGTAAGTTGAAAAATGTATATATTTTTCTCTTTTAATCTTTTCTACTTCAAATTATATATTAGCGTCTCCCTTACTCTCTATCTAACTTACTCTGTTTTCCAGATTTAAATTTTTTTGTATTCTTTGTTACCATTGTTGGTAACCTTTCTACTTCTCCTTTACCTTGCTGTGAGGTATTTAGTTATACCATTGCTGGTATAATCCTTTTACATTTTTACTAAAGTTATAAAAAAAGTCCTTCCTTATTTTTCACTTGTCTGACTTTCTGATGCATGGTTTCCCCTCACAGTATGACTGAAAAGCTGACTGGCTTTAAAAAATGTACTTCCAGTGGGCATAAGATACCCAACTCCGATGCCCACAGGGACAGTATCTATTGTTTAGACCCTACACACCTGGACACCTTTTGCAGTATTTGTGTTGGATTTAACAATACAGCCATTAGTGATAGAAGGAACAAACTAGTACTTAAGGGCTTTATTTCTGCTTCTGCTCCTTCTTCTGGTACATCAAGATCAGGGGCTCAAACCTCCTCTCATAAGTCTAGGGAACCTAGGGAGCACAAAAAATGCTTCCCAGCAAGGACTCCCAGCTCTACTTCATCTTCAGAACCACCATCAAAAATTGTTAAAAACTCGGATCCAATCTCTTTGGATCTGACATCTGCAGCTTTGAAATCTACTCGGCCCTAAACCCCTCAATTCTCCCCAGAGTCAGTGTCCCTGAGACTGAGGTCTCCATTTCTTTAAGAGACTCCCAAGAAATCTTCTAGATCTCCTTCCACTTCCTCCTCCATCAGGTTCTCCCGAAGTCTATCTGAAGCAGAAGTGGATAGGATGATGAGAACATTTCTCAGAACACAGATCCAGAAGGGGTTCTTGTCGGCTCTGTCTCCCATCAGATCCTTGAGCCTCAAACCATCTCTCACACAGTTATCACTCCTTCTCCAGTCTGACTTATTGTTTTGGAGCCCTTGGATCTGAGACCCACAAGAGTTGAACTGTTGGATCCAAAGTTACCTTTTTCTTCTACTCCGACTCCTTCCCTGAACATTCGGTTCCAACTCCCCTGCATCACAATGTGTCTCAGAACTGAAGTGTTGGTGTCGGATCTGACTGAATGACTTTGACTCTCAAGTTTCAGAAGGGTCACTTTCCCTCAGGGCCTCAGCACAGGACAGTTCATCTCTGACTCCACCCTCAGAGAGGAGGGTCATGGAAGGCCCTGGATTGGCTGATCCAAGATTTTTGGCTCCAGTTGTATTGTCCTGAGCTTTACCTGGTCCATCCGCCTTCAAGGTGGTGGAGAGAGTCTTCTCTCATCTAACAGCAGTTTCTACTCTTACATATTTGGATCCAGTCCCTGTTCCCTCTTTGGATCCTGTGTCTGAGTCTACTCATCCTATCCCTCAGGGACAGCTAGCATGTATGAGTTTCCAGGCAGTTCCAGTTAAGGAATTCTCCATCTCTTTGGATACCTCTCCAGATCATCCCACTGAAGAGGTTCCCCAAAAGAGGTTGTGCAAAGGAAGGCACTTGGATTCCCCACTGAAATCCTTCACAGAAGACACTGATTTTGATGATGGCAAAGGGTCTCTTAGATTTCCACCTGAAGACATCTCCTTCAGAGACATTTTAGAAATCCTACACCAGAAAGGTGGTTGGTCATGCCAAACCCCTTCCCAGGAGGAATGAGTGTTTCTTGAAGCTTTTGATTCTGGCCCATCTATGCCCTGGGTTATCTTTCTCGTCAGATGAGCTTATAGATCTTGTCTACTGCCTGGCATGGAAGGAACCGGATACTGTAGAACTGATCTCTATGTGCCTGGATAAGATTTTAAGTGATCCTACAGACAGGCAATATTGGACAAAAGGAATCCCTGTGGATGACATGGTTGTGGTGGCACCCACCAAGAAGGAGCTAGCATAGCAGAACTCTACTGTTCATCCTCCTAATAGAGAGTCCAGGGTGTTGGACAGGTATGGAAAGTAAGTGTATGCCTCAATGACCTTTGCTTTATGGTCATTGAACTATCTGGCACACTTCACTAGGTTACAGATAGACTAAGTTAAGGAACTTTCTAACTCTACCCCAGGGTCCATGTCAGCAGAGAAACAAAAATTCTTTTCATCATGACTGGCCACCCCATGGTTGATATCAAATACATCCATGAGGCTAATCTCACATGGAGCTGAAGGTTTGTCATGTATCACCTGTTCAGGCATAGCCATAAAGAGACATGCCTGGATGCAGTTGTGCGATTTTTCTGGAGACCTTTAAAGCATCATTCATCAATGCTCCTTTTGATGGATCTTCTTTGTTTGTGCCAACCATTAAAGACATGTTTTCCCACAGTGAGCAAGATGGAAAGACCTCATCTGCTGTGGTAATCCATGTATCTACCCTGCAGGGAATCTTTTTAGGAACCAGCATGATGGCAAAAAAATATGGTTCTGAAAATCACTCAAAGGCTTTTCCAAGAATCAAACAGAGATTTTTCTCCCAGAGGCAGAGAGGGAAATAATTATAATGGAAGACACAGCCCACTTGGTAGAGGGGGTATGCAGAACCAAGGTTCTTGAGATTCCTTCTTGGATAGACCTTTTCAATGCTGAAAGGCTGCCTGACTGCTCTTCTCTGGATGCAGTAGTGGGGCACCTATCCTTGCACCTAAATGCCTGAAGAGCCATCACAGAAGATTCATGGGTGCAAAGGATTATATTCAGAGGATTTTTTCATTCAGCTTTTACAAGTTCCCCCAATGAAAAGAAAATGTCTCCCTGATGTTCCACCCAGTCAGTGGGAGTTAGCACGCACTCGAGGCCCTTCTCAGTATGGAGAACATCGATGTCTGTGCTGTAACTGAAACCTGGTTCAAGGCTCCTGAGAGCACCCCGGCACTATTAGGTTTTACCTCATATCATGCGTTCCGGCCCCAAAACCCGGACCACTCCACAAAAGGAGGGGGTGTAGCCATATTCATAAAGGATACTCACACCTCCAGGTTGGTGGCAACGCATGAAGCTTCGGAAACCATCCAGGTGCAACTAACAATAGGCAAAACTGCTCTACAAATTGTAGCATGCTACAGGCCACCCTCTCAAACTCAGGAACCCCACACAGCCTTCCTGAAGACACTGGAGGGTATAAATGTATCTCCAAACACCATCATATTGGGTGACTTCAACTACCCGAATATAGACTGGGAACATTACTCAAGCCCTAACTTTCTAGCCCAACGGTTCCTGGAGTTCATAAATTCAAATGCCATGGAACAGCTAGTCACTGTTCCCACGAGAGGAGAAAATATACTAGATCTCATTGTCACAAACATGGGGACAAAATGCTCCACACCGGAAGTATATCCCTCATTGGTGAGATCTGATCATAAACTAATCTCACTGGAAATCCACATCCCGCCCCACCCCAAACAAAAAAGACCATAGTGAAGAACTTCTCTAAAGCAAACTTCACACTACTCAAGACTGGTGTGGTATCCTTCAAGACCCCTGAGTCAGAGGAAACCACAACCCAAGCTGCGGAAGCCCTTACAAATGCCTTCTATGAACACCTCCAGGACTGCATGGATCAGGCAATCCCAAATAAAACCAAGACTCTTTCCACAAAGGGCAAACGTCCAGTCTGGTGGACCCCAGCCATTAACAAACTTTACAATAAGAGGAGAAAGCTATTACATGATAGAACAAAATCCATAAAAGGGAAGTCACCCTGATCATTATTAGTAAAAAATACGAGCACTCATAAAATCAACTAAGGCCAATTTTGAGAGAAAAATTGCCATGGATTCAAAGGACAATCATAAGGCCTTTTTCAGCTATGTTAGGAACCTGGGTGGAAACTCACAGATATGCTCAGAATTAGTCCAAAATGATACAAAAATCACTGAACCCACAGACATTGCCAACATACTGGCAGACAGGTTCAGTGCAAACTTCACCCCCCTCTCCCCCCCTAAAGGAGAGATAACTATCCCAGCCGAGTGTAGCCTCCCGGACATCTCAAATGCGCAGGTGAAAGCTGCTCTCTCTAAAGCTAAAAAGACAGCATCAATGGGACCGGATGGTGTCCCCGGCTGTGTGCTACACGAGCTAAATGAGGAATTAAACCCGCACATAAGGCAGCTGTTTAATCTCAGCCTTACCACAGGATACGTGCCCAAGGAGTGGCGTACGGTAACTGTGGTCCCACTCCACAAAGGTGGCGCCGCTACGGACCCTGGTAATTACCGCCCCATAAGCTTAACAAGTCTAGTCTGCAAAGCTATGGAGAGGATCATAATGGAGCTCATAAACAAAGATATAGGGGACTTGCAGACATTGGACCCGACCCAGTTTGGCTTTGTCAAGGGAAGATCATGCCTTTTGAACTTGGTCGACTTCTTCGAAATAGTCACCAAGGCCATTGATGAGGGAAAGGCAGTCCATACAGCCTACCTTGACCTTGCAAAGGCTTTCGACACAATACCCCACTCGGGTATTGTAGAAAAACTTACCAGCTTAAATGTAAACCCATATGTCACAAGATGGGTTGCAAACTGGCTTAAGGACAGAACCCACAGGGTTAGAGTTGCTGGCGCTGTGTCAGACTCCAAGCCGGTCACAAGTGGTGTCCCATAGGGCTCGGTCCTTGGCCCCCTATTGTTTGGCATCTACTTCTCAGAAGTACAGGCCAACATGGGAGGACTTTGGCTGACAAAGTTTGCAGATGACTGCAAACTGGGCGCCATAGTGGAAAGTGCATCGGACACGGATATCCTTCAGAAGGGACTCACGGAAACAGATAGCTGGTGCCAGAGCCATGGCCTGAAGTTAAACGCCAAAAATGTATAGTCATACCCTTCGGGAAAAACAAGGTAACCCCAAGCTACCATATAGGTGGCAATCCACTAAGCACAGAAGAGGTTATCAGGGACCTGGGGACCCAGGTTGACAGTGGCCTTTCTTTGACACTCACATTGCTAAAGTGGTTAGAAAGACCTTCTACATTGCCCACCTGATCATGAAGGGATTCACATCCAGATCTAGTGAGGTCATTGTTCCCTGTACTCTTCACTTATCAGACCAATGATCGAGTACAATGCCCCATTCGGGATGTATCTCACCCGACATCTGCAGCAATTGGTGAGACCCCAAAAGTTCCTCACCAAAAGGATAAAGGGACTCCAAAATCTGTCATATGCTGCCAGATTGAAGAAACTCCAGCTCTATTCAGTCGCATACCGCCTGCTCAGAGGTGACATGTGCCTGACATACAAGGCCATGTCCAACCCGGAATTAATGGACATGCTCCACCTCAAAAAATCCAAATCCACCAAAACCACTAGAGCAAGCGACTTAAACCTTAGCACGGATATAAATAGGACGTGCTGGAGGGATAGATTTATCACTCAGAGACTCCCTATGCTGTGGAATAAAATCCCGGTCCATGTGAGGCAGAGCACCTCGCTGACTCTGTTCAAGAGAAATCTAGACCTGTGGATGGGAGATCGTAGGTTTACCCCGGGAATCATCTCTGGGTCACTGCTGGACAGAGGCACAACAAACAAATGGGCACAGTATTTTTTCATATAAGGGGTGGCGTAAGCCACAATAATTTGGGCTAGGCTTATAAATGCCTTAGGGCAGATAGCCTAGTATAAACCTATGAACCTATGAACCTATGAACCTATAGAGGTTCAAAAGTTGCTAAACAAAAGAGTCATCCAAGAGGTCCCTCCAGACGAAAAGAGGATCTGGAATTTACTCAAGATTCTTTTTAGTGCCAAAGAAAACAGGAGACCTGAGACCCGTCTTGGATGTCAGTTATCTGAACCAGTTCATAAAGCTTTGCAAGTTCCCGATGGTCATGCTTCAGTCCATTCTGTCTCTCTTACAGAAGGATGACTGGATGTGCTCCAAAGATCTTCAGGATGTGTACTATCATATTAAAATGAACAGGCACTTTCGAAGATACTTACACTTCCATCTGGAAGCCAGTCATTACCAGTTCAGAGCTCTGCCCTTTGGTCTCACCACAGCTCCCAGGGTGTTCACCAAATGAATGACAGTGGTAGCAGCTCATCTAAGACTGCATGGATTCAGATTGTTTCCTTATTTAGATGACTGGCTCCTTACCACTACAACCAGGCATCTCCTAGAAAAAGCCAAGGATTACTTACTTCAGCTATCCCAACCCCTTGGAATCACAATCAGTCTGTCAAAGTCTCACCTAGGGGCTCACCTAGATACAGTCAATCATCTTGCTCTCTTACTACAAAACATGAGTTCTTGCCTTTAGATCTCATGTCAGACAGGTTCCTTATCACCCTTCTCCTCCAGCAAAGCTGATTCTCAAAGCCCTAAGATTGATGGCTGCTGCAATCACTTTAATACCTGCAGCTCACCTTCACATGCAAAATATCCAATGGACTCTAGAAGTATAATGGTCCTTTCATTGACAGCAACATCCTATAAAACTATCTCAAGTTTGCATGGAATCCCTACTGTGGTGGATACAGTCCAATGATGTTTGTCCAGGACACCCTTTTATCCTTCCTCCACCATTCGCCACTTTGACCACAGATGCCTCTCATTTGGGGGGGGGGGGCATTTCTTGTGAGGGACTGCTTAAGGCACATGGTCCCCAGAAGAGACTAACTTGCATATAAATGTCTAAGAGATGAAAGCAGTCATTTTAGCTTTGCAGGCACTTCTGAACTCTCTTCCTCTAGGGGCAATTGCTATCCAAAGGACAATATGTTGGTAGCTTGGTATATCAACAAACAAGGGAGAACCAGATATTACTCCCTTTGCCAAGAAGCAATAAGAGTTTGGCAGTGGGCAGTCTCCTACAACAATGGCAATGCATATACCAAAGATGTCCAGAGCTCTAGCAGACAAACTTAGCAGGGCCATTCTAATGCCTTACAAGTGGTCTCTCAATCAAACAGTGGCCTATTTGCCTCTCCCCTCAACAACATATGCAACAGGTTCTTTGCCCTAATTCCTCCTCAGGGACAGTCAACGAAAGATGCTCTAGTCCATGTTTGGCCCCCTGGTCTCCTATATACTTATCCTCCCCTACCTCTAATTCCCAAATTCCTTCAGAAAGCACTCTAGTTGAAGAGCAAAGTAATCCTCAGTGCCCTTTTCTGGATTTGGCAAGTATGGTTCCCTTTTCTATGGTCTCACCTACTATGTCCTCCTTGGACACTGGACCCCAATCCAGACCTCCTTTCACATCCGTCACAGATGACTCATCCAGACATTGCAAGCCTCAGATTAACCACCTGGTTTCTCCAATTCCAGTGATAGCTAGTCATTTCAGGCTTTCTTATCCTATTTGCAGAATTTTATTTTAATTCCAGAAGCCCTCTACAAGGAAGATTTATAAGAATAAATGGAAGAGGTTTTCTTTCTGGGCTCAGCAGAAATACTTGTATCCTTTCATTGCTCCCCTTTCTGTTGTTTTAGATTTCCTTGCTTCTATTTTTCAAAATGGTGCAAGTTTCTCCACCATCAAGGTTCAGCTGGCAGCCATCTCTAACTACCATATCAAAGACAATGCTTCCCCTTTAGCCTCACGTAAGTTATGCAAAGCATTTCTTAAAGGTACCGTTTTACTCCACTCCACCTTGGGATCTTACTGTCATATTGCAGAGTTTATTACAATCAACCTTTGAGTCCTCGGCTAAAGCAGACCTCAAATTTCTTTTTTTGTTTGAAAACAGTTTTTCTTTTGGCTATAACTTCTGCAAGGAGACTCTCTGAACTCCAAGCACTCTCTGTAAAACCACCTTATTTGATGTTCCATAAAGATAGGGTTACCTTGTGTAGTAACCCTTCCTTTTTACCAAATATTGTCTCTGAAACAAATATTAATCAAGTGATCAACTTATCTGTTTTCATTCCTAAATTTGACAATAAAAGAGAATGCATGCTTTATCTTTTAGATGTGCATAGGCAACTTCATTTTTACCTTCATAGGAGCAAGGAATGTAGAACATTTGACCAATTATTTGTTTCCTTTTCCACTAACAAACTAGGACTACTTGTCTCAAATATTACAGTCACTAAATGGATTACAGATTTCATTTTTTATATTTACTCTTCTAGAGGTTTAACCCTACTAAGACAACCAAGGGCAAATTCAACGACGTCAATAGCTATGTCAGCGGTTTTTTTGGGCCAGAGCTTCCATTGATGATATTTGTGCAGCTGCCACATGGCCTAATGCTCATACCTTTATTACTCATTATAAGTTGGATATCATCTCCAGAGATAGAGCTGCATTCAGTTCTGTGGTGCTCAAGAGGGCCACCTAGGGTTTTTCTCTGTCCCATACATTGATGAATGAATGCAAATAACAACATCAGATATAAAAGGTATGCACTCACCATAATTATGCATGTGTGTTGTCCATTTTCATTCTTCCTCAACTGCTCCCCACCTTCCCCTGTCCATGTCTTTGGGAGAGACCTGATGGAATTTTCTCTTAGGAACCACAGTTCCTGTTTGTGCTCCTGCTGTGTTACGTTCTCTTAACTTTCTCATTTCTGTAGTAATTTAACTAGTTTTTATATTTGAAAAGTTGTATATTAGCAGCAAACTTGAACTGAGGTAGTTCAGTGGTCAGCAGCACTATGGGTAAAGGGAGGTGCTCAAGAGTCAGATCCTAGAATCTAGAGTAATGTGGCCGATTTGGATCCAAGGATTGGATCTGAACCCATTTGTTGAGGAAGAATGAAAATGGACAACACAGATACATAGTTATGGTGAGTTCATAACTTTTATATATAGGGCTAGATCACATTCTTTCTTTTGAACACCAGACACAACTAGTAAAAGTAAAAGTCAACAAACTTGTGTTCTTCTCCTGAAAATGGCACATTTCTTTTTTCTCAGAAGAAATGAGTGACAAAGGGAAACATTCTAACAGCTCATCTGGAAAACTATCTCCCTTTACTGCATCCATATTTCAGAAAAATATATCTTACTCCAATTGGCTACAAACAAAAAGAATACATGGATTTATTATAGCAATAACCCATGCCTGGGTGTGGGTAATGTGGGATTTAACCACGGTTGGCGTGGTTTGGTCCCGAGGGCGAAGCCCGAGGGACCAAACAAAGACAACCATGGTTAAATCCCGCATTACCCACACCCAGAAGTGGGTTATTGCTATTATACTATGACATTATTTAAAAAAAGAAACAATTACTTTTCTTAAATAATGGCATTGTATAATGCCTCTTTGCTGCCCTTCCGCAGCTGTCTGGCATCCATGGCAGTTCTGATGTACTGCGCATGCCTACGCAGTACATCAGAGCTGTGGCCAAAAGCAATGGAGAAAGCAAGATCTCCGTTGCTTTTTTACTGTTTTGCTATGTTAAATGGGTTTAACATAGCGAGACAGCTTTAAAATAAGCAACGGAGATGTCCGTTGCTTATTTTAAAGCTGTCTCGCTATGTTAAACCCATTTAACATAACGAGACAGGTTTAAAAAAAAGCAATGGAGAAAGCAAGATCTCCGTTGCTTTTTACACACTGTGTCGCTATGTTAAAGGAGTTTAACATAGCGAGACAGCTTTAAAAAAAGCAACGGAGATCTCTGTTGCTTTTTTTAAACCTGTGTCGCTATGTTAAACTCTTTTAACATAGCGAGACAGTGTTTTAAAAAAAGACTTATACTAATGGAAAAAGTCCGGGCGACTGGACCTTTTTCCATTAGTATAAGTCGATTTACAACGTGCATGCTGGCCAATCAGCGTGCACGATTTGGAATATTAATAGGGGGCCATGGTATAATGCGTTATACCTCTCCTGAGAACATTACTTTTCATTCCATAATGTAGTATGCAGTCTTATCGATCTTGAAGAGAGACCAGGGAGCCCACTTGAATAACAAATGTTCCCTCATTTTAAAATTCCCAACACTGCACTCCAGCTGACTTATGTACTGAAAAATAGAGGTGAATCCATGTGGAAGGGGTGGCCCCTTCTTTCTCCATGATCTGGTAATTACCTTTCTTGCAACCAATATCATTAAATTTAGTACTGCACTTTGCTTCTTATCTATCTGCAGCTGTATGGCATTCACCACCAGAAAGAGGGCTTGAGTAAGAAGAACCTTCTCCTGCCAAGGATATCAAAACTTGGTCTCCTTTTCAAGTCCTTTCTGGGCAGGACATCCTCAAATTATATGCTTCCAGTTACCTAGAGTGCCTCTATCACATCTTCAACAATGTGAAGGCAACCCAGGAAAAAAATGACTTAATATATAAGGTGTATTAAAGTACTTAATCAAACATTGTCATCCAAAAAATCCAACCCTCCTCGATTTGGTAGCATATTTTAGAATTTATATCAGATGCAGCCAGCAACCCCAGGGTAAATCTATTCCCAAACTTCTTACCCATCCTCCTGTATATTTATCTGTGGCCAGTGTCCCTACATCTGAAACTCTGTTATATACTTCTTTGACTAATCCTTAGGTTACTGGAGAATCTAAATGTTATCCCACAGAGTCCAGTCAGTGTTGAGGTATTTAACCAGTTTAATATCCTTAGCCATGTCTCCTAACTGCTGAAGGGCCTCTTTGCTCACTTTCCAGGAAGCAAAAGACATTTGAAATTCCTGATAAGGCATTACACTGGCTCCTTTCACCATTTTTTTCCTGTGCAAGTTGCTTGATATCTTCCCTATTTGCCTCTGTAACTGAATTTACACAAGTCACTGTCCCAGTTCCTCTAATGAGCATCAGGTCTGTGATCCAATCCTGATCCTTAAAATCCCTAAAGTTACATGCCATGCTGATAATATCATTCTTTGAGATATGATATTCAGACCTGGATGGTGAGGTAACATAGAGCAACAGCTTTCCATACCAGATGGCCAAATCTTTCTTCCTAGCCAGCATTGCATTCTTTCACAGCACTCTTTAATGAGGACTGGGGATTGACATCACCACCTTGACTCTCAAAACCTAGTTATAGGCTATAGAACTGGGTACAGAAACCCCACTCAGTGATGCTGGAAGACCAGTACCTTCTTTGGTATCCAAGCTATTCTCCATGACAGATACAACCTATAACCATTCATTTAAGAGTGGGGGGATAACACTTCAAAATAGCACATGGAACCTCTGAGAAGCATGAACACCAATAATATAACAAACCAGCCTATTGCCTGAACATGCCGACAAAAGTCTAAGCACATTCCCTTCCATCTCCTTAAAAAAAAACTTCTGCATTGCAAGATCTCACAATAGGTAGCTTCCAGACAGCTGTCCGGCTGCATCCAGTTTTCAGCTCAATGTGCACCATTCTTTCAGCATTTGCAATAAAGGATTATGCCTCTAAGAATTTTTTTTCAATGGAGACTAGTTTACCTCCACTACCTAGGTCTTATCCAGATTTATTGAGTATCCTGTCCACCTACTAAACTCACTTATCACCACCGTCACCAATGAAAGGTGTCTGTCTAGGCAAAACTTATATAGAAGATCATCAGTATAGAGAACTAATTTGACCTGCTTGTTCGTAACCTCTGTGGCAGTCGTATTTAGCATTCTTACCAAAGATTAAGTATAAATCACAAATAAGGTGAATACATTTTTATTTTCCATTTTGCATCATTGCAGTAGTCAATGAGCAATTTTCCAGGCACAGATTTTCTCTGATTTGATGGTGGTGTTTATTTTCTGTCTCTCAAATAGACTGACAGTTGTTTTTGATATTTGCTTTACTATTTTCTTATATTAATGTTTTGGAAGAGAGCAATGGTAAAATACTGTTTCCTAGGGTGATGGAATAGGGTTATGGTTCAATGGTCCAGAGAGAGCAGCACATATATTATTATTTTGTTCATGGTATTCAGCAGATATGAACTAGTGGGACATGCTTGTAGCTTAAGTGGGTTTCATATGTTAAAGATTAATGGTATCATATCTTGCTATATGAGAAGAAGGGATTATTAAATCCCAAAACCATGTTATTAAGGGAGAGATTCTACGGAATTTTGAAGTAAAGAAACTAGTAGATTATAGAAGTGGATGAAGCACTTATAGTCAAAATAGTGTGATGTAAAGTAAGGGTGGACAAGAAGGTCACTAGGTTATTAAACCAGTGTGGTAACAGAATGAGGTTCAAAATCAGCAATGCAAGTAATATTGCATGAAAACTATAAGAATCAGTTGGAGGAGGTAAGAAAAAATAAGGAAGAGAGAATGGGAGAGCATTATCCAAAGGTACAATGGCAGGTATGATGATGTGAGGTAGCACTAGCATCGTTAGCTGCAGTTTTGTAAAGAATTATATGTCATTTGCATATCAACCTGATTTGTACAGGTGCTTCTGTTGAAAATGTGTTTGTAAAGTTACTTGTGTTAAAAAAAATGTACCGCCAGTGGGCACTGCTGGACAGAAAAGAAATTCACCTGTATGTCAGACAGTATTGTACCTGTCAAAATGAATATATTGTAACCGAGGATACTAGAAGAAAAGAAGTTAATCTCAGTCCAACAAACTTTAAAAGTTTTCCTGAAATTAAGTTACCTGGTTTAGGCCATAAAGATTGTATCTTACAGTTCTGATTGTAGCCAGAGACAAAATGTCTTTATAATCAGGACTAGGAATCCTTCTGTATTGTTCTTAGGGATGAAATAATTGCTACCCTGGAAGGGTGAAAGATTTTAAAGTGGTTTAATAGCTTCCAGATGCTATAACACATCTTAGCAAAGCTCTATGTGTGTGTATTATGACACATATGTGCTAGATTCAGGTTCAGTTTCTAGTAAAGGGGGTAGTATGAGAACCAGAGTCAGATGACCAGATGTATATGATGCTATTCTGTAATCCAGAACTGAAATGATGTTTTAATACTAGATGAGACAGAAGTCTTAGGGCACTCTGTTTTGGAACTGACAAGACCACTCACCCACATAAGCTTGCATTGCTTTGGTAAGTAACTAGGGAATAGTAATTTTTTTAGATCAGTCAGGAAAATATACTGAGATTAGCTAAGTACTGCTTTTCTGTATCCATGTGAATCAATTCATCTGTGTTATTTTTAATATTTTCTGTGATTAAAACTCTGGTATTTATTGTAAATAGATATTTAGTACTTTCATGTTCTTTTTATTATTTATTATTAAATATATTTAATATATTTAAACTTTTCATTGTGGCTGGAATTATACAGAATATTTTAACATTTGAGAAAACTTATATTTATTTGGTGACAATGTGGCCACTCCTGAAAGCCTTGCTGCATTGGTCAAACACTACCATTTGTATTAGTATTACATTTCCCAGGTTTTTGTGTATGTGAAAATCAAATCTCAAAAGTGTACGTGTCAGCTAGTTTGAGCAAGGACACAGAACACTGGTTTCACAGAGAGGGTGGTGGAGGACTTCGCTTGCAACACTCAGATGAGGACTCAACTCTACAGCTGTGGCAAGTGTGGAGTCTTATTTGGGGCCTGGTAAGAGAGAAACCCAACCTCAGGATAGGAGTGTGTTCTCTGTGTGCTCTTAAGAAAAGTTGTACTTGGTGCAGAGAGCTGCATCTGAAAATACTGTGTGTCTATCTTTGTTCCATGTCAATGTCCCTCACCAGTGTCTGTGGTAAGGATTGAGACTCCTTGATTACTGGCTCAGAGGAGGGACATCACACAAGAAGATCTCCATGTCTCCCAAACATTCATCAAGGTCCAGAAGGTTTCCATTTTTTTTGCCTGGAAGTCTTTGCATAGGTATTTTTATACCTCAGGCAAACTTTAGAGAATTTTACCTGCTGTGAGAAAGGGAATTACCGTCAGCCCAGCTAGCTGGAATTTTGTAACTAATTAGATGTCATTTGTGATATGGGGTTCTGGTGACAGTAGTAACTACCTTATAGTCTGATCAAAAGGGGGCATAGCTAGTAAACCTGTGCCAGCCTTTCCCAAGAGCGTGTGTGTGTGTGTGTGTGTGTGTGTGTGTGTGTGTGTGTGTGTGTGTGTGTGCGAAACAAATCTCCAAGAGTGTGTGTGCCAGCTACTTGGGCATGGACACAAAGCACTGGTTGGACAGAGAGAGTTTTGGAGGACTTGGCTTGGAACTCTGGCTAAGGACTCAGCTCTATAGCTGTGCCAGTGGGGAGTCTTACTGGGGATCTGGAGAAAGATGGAAAAACCAGCCCCAGACTGACTGTGGTCTCTGTGTGCTCTTAAGAGAATTTACACTTTACTGTGCATGTACTTGACAACCGCCCAGTATGTATGTCCCCCCACTGTTGCCAGTGGTGAGGATTGAGGCTCCTTGTTACTGAGCCAGTGTTGGGGAGTCACACTAATTCTTCTCCCCCCGAAAACTCAAGCTAGCATTTCAAGTGACCCTTGAGAAATGTTGCTTGAAAGGGTGAGCCTATCTGGGAATACAATATCCCATAACCTGTCTTGAGATTCCAGCTGCCTTGGCATTGCTGACCCCAGTACAGTGCTGCACTGTCCCATCATATGCCTGCAATCCTAGGCTGTACTATAGTCATTTGGGATTTGGCTTGCTGGCTCCCAGTAGCCATAGATCCCCCTCAGACTTGTACTGCCTTGTACTGCAAATGGTTTGCACCAAGGCCTCTTATCATGGTAAGGTTGCATCATGTAACATGGTACAGTTTGTGCCCCTGCCTCCTGATTAACAGTTCTACCATGTAGATAACATCACTGACCTTCCTTACCACTTTGAAGGGTCCCTCCCAAGCCGCCTGTAGCTTGTTGTGTCTGACCAGAAAGAGAACCGTTACCTGCTGCCCCACAGCATACTCTCAACCTTGAGCATTCCTGTCATACCAGACCTTTTTCTGCTGTTGTGCATCTGACAGGTTCTCCTAGGCCAAGCCCATAAGCTCCCTGAGCCTTGTCCTGAAGTTTAGGACATATACCACAACAGACTCCTTGTGTGATTCACACTCACCCTCCTATTCATCTCAAATCAAATCTAGAGGTCCCCTCACCCTATATCCATACAGCAACTCGAAGGGTGAAAAACCTGTGGATTGCTGGGGCACCTCTCTGTAAGCAAACAATAGATGGGGCAAATATTTGTCCCACTCCCTCTTGAACTGGTCTGCAAATGCCCATAGCATGGTCTTGAGTGTAGAGTTTAACCTCTCAACAAGACCATTAGTCAGTGGATGGTAGGGGTAGTCTTTAGGGGCTTCCCCCACAGTGCTTCCACAGACAAGCCAGCAGGTCTGTTGTGAAATTGGCACCTCTGTCAGCCAGTATTACTTTTCATAAACCTACCTTGCTGAAAATCTCTAACAAAGCATTTGCCACATTTTCTACCTCAATGGAGGACAGAGTCACCACCTCAGGGTATCTGGTAGTATAATCTACAACCACTAGGATATACTTTTTCCCTGTGGAACATGGGGAGCTCAGAGGCCCCACAATATCCATAGCGACCCTCAATGTCTCCTCAATCACAGACAAGGGCATCGAAGGAGGTTTCACCTTGTCTTCTGCCTTGCCTACCTTTTGGCACTGGTCACAGGTCCTGCTGTACCTTATTACATCTCTGGAAATCCCAGGCCAATCAAAGTTCTGCATAATATGACTGTTTGTACATTTTATGCCCATATGACTTGCAAAGGGAATATCATGGGCTATAGCAAGAAGTGCCAGATGGTAGGCTCTGGGCACTACCCAACTGCTGTATTCTCTCACCCTCTATCCCTCCCTCAGGGGTCGACTCTCTATACAGCAACCCTTTGTCCCAGTATACAGAGACCCCTTCCCTTGAAAATCAAGTACCTCACTAGCTACCTCCCTCAGGCCTTGTAATGTAGGCACTGAAAGCTGAGCGTGTCTCAACTCTCTCTTTTTAACCCTTCTCAGCTCCCTTTCACATCTCTGCCCTTGCAGGCACTCTATTCAAGGGAACATTAGTACCCAGAAGCAGCTGTGGCTCATCTTCAGTCTCACTGCTACAGGGTAGCTCCCTCCCTGAAGTAACCACCTCACCAGTCCTGGCTGCAAGTGTGCAGTCTGTCTGGGTCTCCCCTGGGCTACCAGACCCATATGATTGTCTCCAAGCCTGACTGCATGCAACTGCATGCACACAAGGTACTGCATTATCAAAATCATTCCTTATCAGGAAATCTGCAGGGATATCTTCAAACACACCTACTTTCTGGCTTCTTTTTCCACCCTCCCAGTCAAGGTGAACCCTAGCCAAAGGTACTTGGAATGGGGTTCCTCCTAAAGCTCTGACTGAAGTAGATTGCCCAAGCAAGTAGTGCTCATCTTTAACCATTGCAGGCTTCACAATGGTTAGGTCAGAGGCTGTGTCTCTGTTAACAATGGCCTCTTTCCCATTTACTAAGATAGGATATAACCTCTTGTGGTAGTTTGGTACCCTTGTTGTCTTGAGAAAACTTACTGCTGGCATTCTGTCATTCCCACTTACTGGCTCTTCCATCTTTTGTTCCCCACCTTGCATCCATGGACATCTATATGCTACATGGCCCTACTGCTTGCATTTAAAATATTTAACCCGTGGCCCTGGATGTGTACCTGGACTAGTGGCTTCCCCTGCTACTAGTGGATTCTGTTGGGGCAGTCTGGGCTATCCACCATGGGTTCTCTTAGACTCATGAGCAGCACTGAGTATCTCTTTTCTTTGCAGTGATGCCCTGCTTGCTAGGTATAGGTCTCCCTTTTTCCACAACTTATTTGCAGTATTGCATTGTCCATCTGCTAACCAAATTCTCATGTACTCAGGCAAAGTGCTAAGGGTTTGTTCCCTCATCAAAAGGTCTGCCAGCCCTTTAGAAATGGTGACCTGACATCCACTCACCTACCTATGAAAATAAGTGCTTAGTTCAGCAATATATTAACACATACTTTCATCTCCCTTGAGTCTATACTCACAAAACATTTCCTATAAGCTTCAGGTGTTAACGTAAAACATTCTAAAAGACAGTTTTTTACAGTATTATAATTTAAGCAATCAGTATCAGACAATTTACAAATAGCAGTTACAGCTTTACCATGGAGTGGGGGGGGGCAGGAACCATACACAGAGCCCTTGGTCAACATTATATTGTTTACATACCCTTTCAAACATATGAATGAAACTATCACAATTATCCCTCTCTGTAAATTGTGGAATTTACTGACCTTTGCTGCTTCTGGGGTTCGGTTACTCCCTTCCCCAATACCTTCATGACCCTGGCGAAGAGTCAGCATCTCCTTCTCATGTTGCCTCTGCCTCTCATTCTCCTCAGCTTCCAGACATCGTAGTCTCTCATTTTACTTAGCCTCCAGATATTTCACCTTCTCATTCTCTTCAGCCTCCAGGTGTCTCAGTCGCTCTACTTATTCTATTTCCAAATGTTTGGCCTCCAGTTCAAGTCTCTTCAACTCCAGACAGATTTTAAGTCCTCTGCAGAAAGGTTGAACTGTCCATTTTCTGAGAGTTGTACATTCCCAAGGCCAGTCTGATTGTCCTCCTGGTTGCTATTATGTGATGCAGCTGTAACTAAAGCTGCAATCATTTCTGCTTTAGGCAGGTTGGCATGCACCAGTCCTTTAGCCTGGCACATTTCAGTCAACTAGCCCCTTCTCAGCTTGCCATTCTCCTCTGCTGACATGCTTGCCTGCTCTTCCTGACTAACTAAGCTAACAATAAATAAATAAATAAATAAATAAAACAATTGTGATATGAAACTCTGAATGTTCACTGTGTGGCTGATTGAGAGTGCAAACACCTTCAGTCACCACTGTTTACAGGCTACAGGAATTCAATATCCACACCACTGCAAGCCACTTAATATGTGATGATGATATGCCACCACTGCTCACCAATTAATATGTGACACCCCAGCACTTGCCCAGTAATCAAGGAGCCTCAATCTTCACCACTGGCAACAGTAGGGGGACATACACACTGGGGGTATGACAATTGCACACACAGTAAAGTGCAATTTCCCTTTAGAGCACACAGAGACCACAGTCAGTCTGTGGCTGGTTTCTCCTCTTTCTCCAGATCCCCAATAAGACTCCCCACTAGCACAGCTAAAGAGCTGAGTCCCTAGCCAGGGTTCCAAGCCAAGTCCTCCAACACTCTCTCTGTCCAACCAGTGCTTTGTGCCCCTGCCCAAGTAGCTGACACGCACACGCACTCTTGTAGATTTGTTTTACACACACACACACACACACACACACACACACACACACACACACACACACACACACACACACACACACATACACACAAACACACACACCTGGGAAAGGCTGGCACAGGTTTACTAGCTATGCCCCCTTCTGCCCAGACTATAAGGTAGTTACCACTGCCACCAGAACCCCTTATCAGCTACTTTAAGGCCCCTTGCAAAGGGTAGCCAATCCTACTGTGTAGTGTTACTGTTAATCCAAATGGTAGTTTGACCAAGCACCATGCTATTAGGAGTGATCTGTACAGTGTCACCAAATAGATGTGCAAATACTCTAAGAGCTTAAATATGTCCCACAAATATCAGCCAAATGATGGTTTAAATATATTTAATAATAAATAATAAAAGAACAAGACAATACTTAGTAAGTAATCAGTTACATCAGAATTCAAAATCACAGGAAATATTTAAAACAACATTCAAGGACAGTCTCAAATAAATAAAGAAAACATCTTAGCTATACTTTTCTTTATTCCTATCTGAATCTAAGAGTTACTATGGCCTAAAAAAACTTACAGCACAACAAGCAAGCAGAAGTGGTAAGTGGCTGTTCTTGTTAGGTCAAAGACAAAATAAAAAATGCACTGTTTTTCTCTCTCTCTCAGGGAGTTCTTAAATTAATATCACATATTACTGCTGGGATACTTGCAGCATGTCATCACTTTTGGTCACCTGACTTTAGGTCCCAAGCTAAATCCCCATTGTAGCATTTGGCATCTCCCTGTGAAAATAAATAGATAAAGGCTTTTGCTCAGAGGTGTGCAGCTGTTGGAAGTCATAAAGCAATAAAACACTTCCACATCTCAATCCTAGTAGTTGTCTCTCTTTAAAGGCAACACAGAGAGTCTCCTAGTGTAGACATCCTGTCTTCTGTTGACTGAAACTGAAAGATAACATCTCTTGCTTATGGCCCAGCAATAAAATACTTCAGTCTCAACTATTCTTACGTTTGCAGGTAAATCTCCTGTTAATATCTCTCTCTCTCTCTCTCTATATATATATATATATATATATATATAAATATATGTATATGTATATATATATATATATATATATATATATATATATATATATACATATATATATATATATATATATATATATATATATATATATATGTATATATATGGGTCTACTTTGAAACATCTAATTTCATAACATTGAGACCAGAACATCTAACACCCAAAACATCTAAAACCCATAACATTGAATTTCATAACACCCTGTGGGAGGCTCCACCCCCACACCCACCATAAATTAAATATACCAACCCCAAGATCGCACTACAGTGGAAAAAAGTTAATTTCCTAACCCCACTGTATCAAGCCCCCCTGCAGAAACATAGTAAAAAGTGTGTTTGATAGTTTGGTGTCATTATATGTGGAGGGGGTGTTATTTTCATGTGATTTGTACTATTAAATGTTATGAAATTCAATGTTATGGGTTTCAGATGTTTTGGGTTTTAGATGATCTGGTTTCAGTGTTATGAAATTAGATGTTATGGGTTTTAGATGTTTTGAAGGGGACCCATATATTTATATATATAAAAAAAAAAAATATATATATATATATATATATATATATATATATATATATATATGGGTTCCCTATTAGAAGACCGAAGATGCATTCTTTCAAATGCGTCTTGGTAGAACTCAAAGCCTGAAATGGCAAAATATCGAAGTGGCTTCTAAGCGAATTCTTTCCCAGGGAAATAATTTGCTTGGCTGCTTCGTTACTTTGCCATTTTTGGGACTGTAGTGTGGTCTTGGAGTTGGTATATTTAAGTAGGGGAGTGTGGGGGGCACAGCCCCCCACATCGAGGGTGTGGGGGCAAAGCCCCCCACTTAATGTAATGTTTAAAGTATGTTTTTTTTGTTTTTAGTTGTTGTTGGAACAGCGATTTTTTTCCCTGGGGAAAATAATCACTGTTCTGACAGTTCGAAATTGTAAGCTTTCACTTACATAGGGTCGATTAATCACCATTCACTTTTTTAAGTGCTCGGTAATCTAATATAGAGCCTATATATATATATATATATATATATATATATATATATATATGGATTCACTTCATAACCCTGAAAGCTCAAAACACTGAAAGACAAAACACTGAAAACACATATCATACATATACTTAAACAACATAAATCATAGCACTTTCCACCAAGTGTAAGCAGGGGGGTCAAGCCCCCCTGCACCCCCCATATACCACCTGCTACTTATATATATCAACTCCAAGATTGCACTTCACTGCCCCCCTGCTTACACTTGGTGGAAAGTGCTATGATTTATGCTGTTTTCAGTGTTTTGAGTTTTCAGTGTTTTGGTTTTCTATATTATGAAATTTTCTCATTTTCAGTGTTTTGAGTTTTCAGTGTTATGAAGTGAATCCATATATATATATATATATATATATATATATATATATATATATATATATATATAAACTGTTATAATAGTGCATATACTTTTCTGCTCAGTACTTTAAAAATATCTCTTCTGTTCCAGCAGTTTGATATTCACATAACATACAGTTCTAATACATTTGTAAGACAAGCATATGAATCATGTTGATGTTCACAAATGACATATGATTATTTACAAACTTCCAGAAAGCTGTGCTGGCAGTATCTCCTTCTATCACACTTCTATATGAATCATATTAATATTCACAAATGGCATATAATCATTTACAAAATTCCAGCTAGCTGGGCTGGCAGTGTTTCCTTTTGTCACATCTCCAATAGATAGCAAATTCTGGAGGTGTAATGGGAAAGAAAGAAATAACTGGGAACATATTTTTGGGAATGTAATGAGTTAGCATATTTAAAAAATTCCCAATATAAAATGTTGTCAAAAATGTTGGGTGAGCAAATGGTTGTAACTAAGAAAATTATTCTTTTGAGGTGAGATATAGGAACTGAATTGGCCAGGCATTGTAAGACCTTATTTTGTTTAATGCTACCGGCTGAAAAAAAAATACTAGAAAATGGAAACCAAAGTCTAAAGCAACTGTAAATGAAGTTCTGAATAATTTAAACAAGATAATAGACCTGGAATTAGGACATTTAGAAAAGAAAAATAATGAATTTTATTGAAAAAATGGAATTTCTGGGAACAGTAGATACAGAATAGTGTATAGGAGGAGGATCATGACAGGAACTGGGTGATTTATGCAATGTTGGAGTGAATGAAAATTGTTAAAAAGTTATACAGCATGACTATAACAAAGGAAATATCATTACAGTTTATTTTCTTTTTGAATACTGTATATGTATCCGTATCATGTTTAGAAAATGCCATGTTTAGAAAAAATGTATAAAAAATGCAAGTGAATTAATCATTTTATTTCCTTCTGTCCTTGATCTGTTAATGGTATAATATAAAGACGTATATACTCTGATAGGTATCAAATGTGTTAGGAAGTGAGTTAAATTAAGAAGCAGTGATAAATGCTAGGATAAGCTAAGTCACACGTTTGCAGGGTTTTTGTGTATTATCCAGGGTTAAAATGTAAAATATTGTGCTTTTATTTTGTCATAAGTATGTCACTTGTGATGGAATTCTCCAGTGCTTTAATAGCACGCATCAATGTAAATATGTGTTTTTGATAATATGCTTTTCATCTTGTTTGTTTTAATTAGTCCTGATCAATAAAAATGTTTTGTTGTTGCACAAAAAACGTAAAATATAAATACCTCACTTAATGAAATATAGAGGTAATAGAAAATGCAGAGCAGTCTGACTGGGTCATTAAAATACTAACACAGGACCAATGCTTCTTTTCAGGGATGATATGTGACAAAAACTTTGTTGTTAGCAATAGTGTTAGTACTTAAGAAATAGGAAATGTTACCTATAAAACAACCAGAACAAAGGTGCTCACAGTTTATTCTATCAACAATACCTGCAGCTGCATCCATGTATATAATGTCCTGCATGGGAGACCAATCTGAAACATGGTGCATCAACAGGGAAGAAACAGTCAACGTGACAAAAATATTTCAGCATTCATTCAGCATTCTGACCTCTATGGCTAAACAGCAATACATTAATTTAAGCACAGCATGGGGAACTTGAAATACATTTCTTGGATAATGGCTGCTTGATGGGAGTATAATAACATTTAATTGACTGCAGGATACAGAAAGAACAAGAGTTACCTACTCATAATGAGTGCAACACTAAAATTAGGTAGAGTAACAGCATATACATAATGATAAGATCTGAGAAGAAGTCAGAAAACATTTCTCTAAGCAGGAGGTGTTGGAGACTAGGCCAACCCAGACACAGTGCTCCCCGGTAGCCAGTGAGTACAGGGATTTATGAGGGTATATGTTATTTTGTAGTGTTAAATGAACAGAGATACTAAGTTTAAGTAGAATAAATGGAGATATTCAGTTTAAGTGTTATTTGAAGACATAAATGACTAGGTGGCATGTGCAACTTTGTGTTGTCATCTGGATGGGTGGCCAAGTATCAGATTTGGTTCCTAAACTCACAGTCATGCCTCAGATATGTTAAATCTGATATGCGCACTTTCACTATATCAGGCTGCAGTCAATAAAAAATCTACTAAATGTATTTAAAGAGCAGGTTTTAGTAGGAGTTAAAAAAACAGCTTTAATGGTAGAATGGTTACAAGAATTAAGAACTGATGCAGAGCTGTTAAAATGGGAGGGAAAGGAGGGAAGGAGCTGTCACAGTTGCCTGGCTTACTAGAGGAAATCAAGATTAGAACTACACAGCAGGTGATGCCTGGGGAACTCTGATGCTCTGATCTGCACCATTAGGCCTTAATTTCAACATAACCCCAGTGCCTGTAATCAGATTTAATGATCCCAGTGTTCCTCATGTATCAGAATCACATTATTGAAATTTACAGCACAGGCTCATGTGGGACTTGAAATACAGTGACTGCTTGTTTCGCATCACTGCAGTTTCAGATTTTAACCTGTGCAGTTATATGTAGAAAGGGAAATTTTGAGCCCTTGCAGCCAAGAAAATCTGAGATGTTTTATTTGCAGTGGCATTGTATGTGGCTTGTGCAGATGATTTCCCCAACTTTTTTTACACTTCTATGAAATGGATTTTTTTCTTTGTTATTTCCACATAATCATGTTTGCTCATCACTGTCTGTTGAATTTTTGATCTTATACTTCTGTCTTAATATAGAATTGCTCCAATTTCCATAAACAATAACCTAGTTTATTTAATGGAAAGTATGTTATATACCCTTAATGAGCAGAAAATGAAGTCATATCTCATAATGCCATAGCAAGGTCTTTAATGACATGTGTACCATGCAGCTTGAAATGGTGTGACACACAATAAGACAGATCGGCCTTGTATTGGTAAAAGGCATACTAAAATAGCATGTAACTTCCTCCAAAACCGTATTTTACAAAGGATAACAAATCAGAACTCATTGTTAGCAAAACCAACAAAATTTTAAAATGAAAGCTTCATCCCAGCTAGAAAATACCCATGTTTTAAACTGAATTGGGCCTTAATGCCATGGTATCTTTAATTATGTAACTGCAGTGTCAATGATCTAACAGGCAGCATACTCACCTTTGGTGCTGAAAGTGCAGAAGGCTGTGGGTTCTATTCCCAATCCAGGTTACTGGATTAATAATACTAGAGTGCAACATTAAGGAGGTGTTGCACTCCTGAGCCTGCTGTTCTTTGGATGAGACATTAAAATGAAGTCCCATTTGCTTGAGTTGCTGGTAGCTGAAATGGATGTAAAAGAAGCCATTACACCTACTGAAAAGAATAGAGGAAATTCTCCAGTGCGCTTGCCACATTTCCCCTAGCAGTATAAATTCCACCTCAGGTCTCGAAAAGAGGCCACTAGCCTAGTGGAACTAACCCGATCAACAAAAGATAGATAGATAGGTAGATAGATAGATAGATAGATAGATAGATAGATAGATAGATAGATAGATAGATAGATAGATATACATGCTGTAGAAAAAACATGAGACATAGCTTTTGGACTGAACGGTGGCATGTGCAGTTTAAATTAAATCTGAATAAGTGTCATTTTATTCTCTTGTCAAATGCCATTATTATACAAGAATAGAAAAAAAATGATATTCTGCACACATCAGCCAAAGGGTTTTTATTTCTGGTGGGAGTGGGGTCTTTTAGTAAAAGTTTGCAACAAAAGAAGTCATTTGTGGGAAAAGAATACAAAGCATTTGTGTGGTGCATAACATACTAGATGCAAGAAGAAAGGACATGTCTGGATTGATTGTAAAGAAATTGAGACAGGAAATGTGACTGCTGATACAAATTGGTACTGATGAGAATTCTCAAGTAGTGGCTATTATAAACGTACAAGCTAAGTAATAACAGATGTGCATGTGCAGGAAGAAATTGGAACATTGATGCAAAATAAGTATGATGATCTGCAGGAGGAATCAGAAATAAATCCTGAAGAAGAGATGGGTTGGTGGTGGTGAGTGAAGTAGAAAGCACTGGTAAAATGGTTATAACCAGAAAAAGAAACGAAACGCAAAGGAAGATGAACAAAGAAAAAATAGGTGTCATTACTAAATGTGAACAGTTTAAAAAGCTATATGAAAATACATTGTCTTGAACCAATTAAAAATACAAGTGTTTTGACATTATATAATCATCTGACATACAGTGTATTCAGAATTTGAAAGAAATAAATGTGAAATGTTAAAGGGCAGAATATTTTGGACTTTTAGCTGTGAGGAATTTTCAACAGTGACTATTTTTTCATGAGAAATGGAAGAGAGACAGTTAATAAGGTAACAATATTTATATGAGGCATATTTTTTTATTACTAGATTATTTATATAAAATTAGCTTTTTAAGTTCAGTTCTGTTTTTGCATATACCAAGTCAAACCATGGGACTAAGCTGTTTAGACATTAGAATGTATTTTGTGATAGATATTTTGACAGTGTGGAGGTTAGTTTAACTATGACTTAGATGGAGAGGGTCAGGGATTGAATGACAGGAGTAGTGATATATAGAAAGAGAGAAAGAGGAGAGCAGATCTTGCGCTACTAAACAAAGTGAATATATTTACACAACGGGAAATAATGACAAAATATGCTATTTACTGGCTGTAAAATGCACAGGATAAGCAAAATCTTGCAACTGTCTTTATTTTGGATGAGAATTTTTTTCAGGCCTTATTAACCCCTGCATAGGATGACCCTATTTTTGAAGGTATGTCCATATTTTCAGGATAGGTTTATCCTGTCACACAATTTTCTGAAGCCCATCATCACGTGTGATTTTTGAAGCTGTCTAGTACACAGAAAAAACATACAACATGACCAACATACCAGTGAGAGTAACAATTTAAAACAACAGGTCATACAGCTTATATCTCCCTTTTGTTGATGCAAAAAATGAATGGTCTTATTTTTAAAATTGTGTAATACAGTCCATTAAAGCCTACAGATTTTACATTGCCTTTTTGTTAATGTGCTTATATTTTCTATCATTTGTGTCACTCTGTTTTTAAACATTTCTTTGTAGTATCTTACATTCCTATTGGAAGTAGAAAGAGTTATATGCTATTTAGTATTGATATTTATTGTTAATTAAACGTCCAGACTTTTAACTGGATGTGCCTATTTTATTTTCAGGGACCGTTTTTCCTATATTTAATTTCTTCAGGTTGAGAGATAATGATAAGGCTGCATAGGCTATGATAGCCAGCAGTTCAGAGCATGATGTTAGTGTATTGAACTTGGAGAGGCCACAATATGAAATGAATGGCTGCAAAGGGTACAAGCGTTTCCCTAGCCATGAGCAGTATACTACCCTCACCTAGAATGATGCCACACTATAAACAAAAATGATTGATTTCAATGATTGGCTTGGTTTTTGGTGCATTTCAAAAGAGTTCCAGTTTCTGTCAGCCTAGGAAGTCATGGTCGGCAAACCTTGCTGCTTTGCCAGAGACAGTTTGCACCTGGCACCACTAGGCGTTTGGCTGCTGGCAAAGGCTCTTGCCTCAACATAGTGCCTTTTTTAGGCACGGTCTCAGAAACAAACTTGCCAATATGAAATTTACCGATCATAATAAAATTAGGGTCATTCTGCTAAATGCTAGAAGCTTAAACCAAAAACTGCACACCCTGGAAGAACTTCTGTTACTGGAAGATGTAGATGTCTTTGCAGTCACAGAAACCTAGTTCAAGGCTTTAGAGTGTACCCCGGCCTTGCAAGGCTACAATGCTTTCTACGTTTTCAGACTGCAAAATGAACATGTAAGAACCAAAGGAGGCAATGTTTCTATCTATATTAGAGCTAAATGCACCTCCCATCTAGTTAGACTGGACAACTCCATGGAGTTACAACAAGTTTAGGTTACTGTGGGTTAGACCCCCCCCATTCAAGTCATAGCCAGTTATAGATCTCCCTCAATGGGTCATGATATGTATGAAGCCTACTTGAACAGACTGGAGTCAATCCAAATATTCCTAAACACTCTGGTTATGGGGGATTTTAATTATCCCACTATCAACTGGGAAACCTACTCTAGCCCAATCTCACTAGTGCAAAAAGTCATTGACTTTGTTAACTCAAATGTCCTGGAACAAATTGTCCATACCCTGACAAGAGGACAACACATACTAGATCTGGTCCTTGCTAACCTGACAAACAGATTCACTGCCACAACTGTCAGACCCTCATTGGTTAAATCTGACCACAAATCAGTCACATTGCCACCGTGGTCAGAAAGTCCTTCTATGTGGCACATATCATTGCCAAGGGTTTTGCATCCAGGAAAAAAGACGTCGTCATCATCATCATCTCTCTCTGCTCTTCCCTCATTAGAACAGTCATCGAGTGCAATGCCCCATTTGGCATGTACCTCACTAAGCACCTGCAACAGCTGGAAAGGCCACAAAAGTACCTCACAAAGAGGATCCTAAGCCTTAAACACATGCCCTACATGGACAGACTCAAAAAACTCCAGCTTTAATCTGTTTCATATTGTCTATTAAGAGGCAATCTCTGCTTGACTTACAAAGCCATGTCTGACCCATCCCTGTTAGAAATGTTACACCTAAAGAAGTCCCGATCCCTCCATACCACATGCTCCAGAGACCTCAACCTCATTACCACAATCAATAGAACATGCTGGAGGGACAGCTTCATAACCCAGAGACTGACCATGCCCTGGAATAGACTTCCCATACATGACAAGCAGAGCACCTTACTGGCCCTTTTCAAGAGAAATCTTGAGGAGTGGATGGGAAATAGAAAGTTCTCTCCAGGGATCACTCCAGTGGCTCTACTTGATAGAGGCACCGGGAACTAGCGGCGGTATGATGCCAGAGCACTTCTATGGGTTAGGCTTGTAAAGGCTCCAGGGCCATTGGCCTAGTACACACCTATGAACCGTTGAGCTGGCACTAACACCAGAACTCACAAATGGTGAAGTCAGACCAAGGCAAACTATACCCTCCTAGGTGAAGGTATAAATGCATCCCAAGACCCACCCCCAGCTTGAAGTGTTACACTGAACCTTACACTAAAGCCCTGTACAATCACTTGTATAAGTGTAGACTCGGCTGTACCACAAAGAATCAAAACCAAAATCCAAGTAAAAACAAGTCACCATGGTGGACATCTAGCATCACCAAACTTTACAACAAATGCAAAAAGTGCCCCTGCCCAAACCCAAACCTTACTGACCTAAACATTTCCACCCAATTTAACTCCTTTTTTATAGATTGCATAGCCAAACTATCCTCCTCTTTTCTCCACCCCCCCAACATCAACTCCCCTACCCCCCCCAACCCCATCAACCATTCACTCCCCTCCCACTCCTTCAATCTTCAACCCATACCCAAATGCACTATAAAAAACTACTACTCCAGCTAAAACCTAGCAGGAATGCATCTAACAATCTCCCTACATCCTTCCTAAAACTTTCTGCTGACAGTATAGCCCTTCCCATTTGCATCTTAATAAATAGATCCATCCAAGAAGCATATGTCCCATCCATCTGGCGCCAAGCATACATCATCCCATTACATAAAGGAGACAAAAACACTGACACCTCCAACTTCAGACCTATTGCTATTCTTTCCCCTCTTTCAAAAGTTCTAGAGAAATGTGTCCATACTCAACTCATGTCATACACTACCCAAAACAACCTTCTCACCCATACTCAACACGGCTTCCGCCCTGGCCATAGTACCATGACTGCCCTCCTATGCTTTCTTGAAACCATAAACCAAGCTTGCAACTCTGGTAAACTCATATCTTCCCTGTTCCTAGACCTATCCAAAGCTTTTGACATTATCTCCCACCTTCTACTCTTAACTCAGCTCTCATCTCTCAACCTCTCCACCTCCATCTTAGCCTGGTTCTCAAGCTACCTGTCAGAACATTAACAAGCCTCAGCCTCCATCGGGGTCTCACAGGGCTCTGTACTAAGACCACTGCTCTTCAGTATATTTATTAACAACTTTCACCGTGCCATCCCTGATGCATCAATAATCCAATATGCAGATGAATGAACTATTGTCTGCTCTGCTTATACCCCCTCCAACCTACTTCTAAAAACTCTAGTCAGCAGAAAAACTCTAGCATCTTCCTACCTTCTCCCCTCTCTAATGTATAGCACCCCCCCCCCCACTAAAACAATCTAAAACTCGGTCTACAATCCAAGCTCGAATCATGCTATAATAAAATAAGCAAATTTGATACCAATTTTAAAAACTCCTCCCACCACTGCTACTCTCTCCATACTCTACAGTGGCTCAAACTTTCCAATAACCTGACCTTGTTTAAACTCACTAATGCCCACAATCTCATCCACAAACCTACTAGCTGCCCCTCTCTCTCTTCCACACTAAGCCCATCAATCTCTAACCGTTCACTCAGATCTAAAAACCAAAACCTTCTACAAATCTATAAAACCTCATGTCTCCCTGGCCACCTGTTACTTTCCTACTCCATTTCTAAACTATGGAACTCTCTCCCTCCCACTCTTCATAATATCGAGGACCACACTAAATTCAAATCTTTCTTGTTCTCCTATCATACTGCTAAATGGATATGCACACCTCACTCCCCAACTTAATATCCCCTCTAGCCATCAACCTCTCTACCCTCTCTGCAACAACTACTTCTATAATCACCTCTCTACACCCTAATGCAACAAGCTACCTATAAAAAAAATGTTTTATTAACTCATTTATGTTTCTGTATCAAAGATGTCATGTTATTGTAATCTATGCTGGTATTTCTCTATGAATTTATTGTATGTTGCCACATTATTGTATGTTGTCACATTATCTTATTGTACACTGTCAATTTTTGTATTTGTATTTTCGATTTCTCTATAATTGTTCATTGGAGCTTTTCTCCCTGGGCCTCCACTGAAAACAGGCTCTTCATAGCTCAGTGGACTTCCCCGTTTATCAAACCGAAATAAAATAAAATAAATAAAAATAAAAGTTGCTGCCCAAGAAAACAATGGCGAGGCCCTAACAATGGAAAACCACCCTCCTCAGCCTCAACAGGCAAATAAGACATGTCAAATCCTCTGACGGCATCTTTGAGAAAAGCCTAGCAAATGCAGCCAAGGATAACCATAAGAGCTTTTACAGTTACATACGTAGTCTAAAAGGTAGAACCCAAGCATGTGCAGAGCTAGTGACTAACATTATCACACAGAAAGCAAACCTGCTAGCAGATAGGTTTGGCAAAAATTTCACTCCCTTATCCTCTACAAACTTATCACAAACCTTGTTCCAACCCCCCCCCCCCCCCCCAGCCTACATATCTGAAGAGCAGGTCATTAAAACCTTGTCCAAAGCAAAAAAACACAGCCTCTCTGGGACCAGATAGCATCCCAGGCTGTCTTCTAAATAGGGTAAAACATGAACTAGCATCACCATTAAGTAACCTTTTCAATCATAGCGTAACCACAGGCATTGTTCCTGTGTAATGGAGAACAGCAACAGTTATTCCCCTCCACAAAGGTGGCCTAGCAACAGACCCAGGGGATTACAGACCCATAAGCCTGACCAACATCATCTGCAAGGCCATGTAACATATCATTATGGACCTCATAAATAAAGACATAGGTGACCTCCAAACCCTGGATCCAACCCAAATTGGCTTCATCAAGGGCAGATCCTGCCTGCTAAATCTGCTGGATTTCTTCAAAAATGTGACCAGGGCCATTGATGAGTGCAAATCTGTGCACACAAATTACCTTGACTTGGCAAAGGCTTTCAACACAATCCCACACTCAGGCATTACTGATATACTTAGCAAACTGAATGTAAACCCCTTTATTGTAAGATGGGTTGCTAACTGGCTCACAAACCGGACACACACTATCAAAGTGGGTGACTCCACATCAACCAGCAGACCTATCACCGGTGGGGTGCCACAAGGATCAGTGCTCTGCCCCCTACTGTTTGGTACATACTTCTCAGAAGATCAGGCAAAGACGACTGCAAACTAGGTGCAATTACTGATTCCACAAATTATGTCAGTATACTCCAGGAGGGTCTTACACAGACCAACAACTGGTGTCTTAGTAACAGTCTCAAACTGAATGCAAGAAAATGCATCACCATTCCCTTCAAAAAAAACAATGTCCCTTCACACTATCAAATCAACAACAATATCCTAAGTACCTACAAAGTGGTAAGGGATCTGGGATCACAAGTGACCTTAACTTTGACCACCATGTGTCTACTATAGTAAGGAAGGCTTTCTATGCAGCACACTTGATTAGTAAAGACATCACCTTGAGAGCAAAGGAGGTTATAATCTCTCAATACAGGTCACTAATCAGGCACATAATTCAGTATAATGCCATGTTCGGCATGTAGCATATAAAGCATTTGCAGCAATTGGAGAGACCTCAGAGGTTTCTAACAAAGAAGATCAAGGGACTCCAGCACATGCCTTACACAGATCGACGAAAGTCCCTATGACTATACTCTGTCATATAAAGTTTTTAGGGGAGACCTATGCCTGGCTTACAGAGCATTTTCAGACCAAAACCTAATGAACTTGCTACACATCCGGAAATCAAACAGGACTAGAGCTACTCATTCCAGGGAACTAAATATGGCCTGTGATTTAAATAGGACATGGTAGAAGTGCAGATTTGTCTCCCAGTGACTGCTGCGTCTTTGGAATAGGCTACCAATTCATGTGAAATAGAGCACTTCTATGACACAGTTCAAAACAAACCTGGATGAGTGGATGGGGCACTGTAAATTCTTACCAGGGATAGTGCCAGCAACCTTCCTGGACATGGGCAGTCAATACTAAATGCAACCCTGGGTACTGAATAATGTATCTATGGTATTACAGTGGGAAGAAATGTCTAGGCCTGAAATGACCTGCAGTTCAATAGCCTAGTAAACTCCTATGATCCTATTATCCTTTTCTTCGAATACCAGATATAAAAGTGTTTCTCAAGGACCTTTGTTCTTATTTTCAACGTGTGCAGGTTGAGAAACATAGGCTATATGGCTATAATAGTGAGCTGTTCAGATCATGATGTTAGTGTATTGAACGTAGGGAGCCATAATATAAAATGAATGGCTGTAAAAGTGCATGTTTATAGATGTTAGGAAGATGATTTAGACTTGAAATTTTGTTATGAAAACTACAATGACTAGAAGGTGGCTCATAAGGAAAAAGTTAAGGAAGCACATGACAGGAAAGTGAGGAAAATATATTCGATACTATGAACTAGAAAGAGATGTATATAAAAACAATAGGAGAAAACAAAAAAAATGACTGAGAAAGTAGAACTATATTACAACATTTAAAAAAGAGCAAGTTCATTCAACTTTAGCAAGAATGCCTCAGGAGCAGAAAATGGAAATGGAAATTGAAAGGATGAGCAACTGATTTTTGCAGATGAAAAAAGAAAAAAGTAAAAAATGTAGAAACTACGATGTCATTTGAAGAAGACATATGGGTGCGCTAAGGCAAAAGAATAGCATAGATTGAAGAATAATGGAAGATCTGCTGGGAAATATCGTTGCTGACAACAGAGCAGAGGAGAATCTAAATTTTTTAAAATTTGTAAACAATAAGAGGGCTCCTGCTATAACTTGGATGACCACTGTTTTGTTGCAAAATATAGGGAGATGATAAAATAAGAGTGTTAAAAGATGGGTTACAATTGTGGAAAGAGAGAAGAAAGGCTGAAAAGTTATGAAACAGTGTTGAAATGCAGCTGGATGGAGAAGAAGAAGAAGAAGAAGAAGAAGGAGGAAGTTATAACCATTTTGAGACCAGTTTCACTAAGTATGGATTTTAAGGTTAACAGCTTTCTGAATGTGAATTCCAGAATTGCGAGTCTGTATATTCAGAAATACATATGAAAACTGAGAGCATTGTGTCTGAGTATTCCCTTTTCTCTGAAGTACAGCAATGTTAGAGTTAGTGTCTATTGGTATTTTGGTACTGGAAGTTTAGGGATTGAAGCCCGCCACATTTTTGGGTGCAGGGGGGCAGCCCCCTGACAATATATCTGTTTTCTGGAAGAATTATTAGTTGGGTGATTTATTTGAGTTTGGAAAGATTTACTGCTTTTTTGGAGTTTTTTATTTTTTCAGACTTTTGGGACTGGCAATTATGGGCATAAGAATTGCAATATGGCACTGATTATAAGATATTGACAAATGGTTTATAGCTTAAACACAGCATAATAGTGAATGAAGTGTTGGAATTGGATGCATATGGCATACTGAAGGGAAAATGTTCAGGAATATTAGATGACATTAAGAGAAATAGTGGAAAGTGATCATGGGGAAAGTGAGGGGATCTTGTATAGAGGATATATGATGGAGATGAATAAATCTATGCAGCTATTATACAAAATATCCAAAACTGAGTTAGGGAAAGATTGCAGCATGTTATTTGGGACTAAAGGATATTGATTTGTTGAGCACAAGATTTAAAGGGTCACAAACAGTGTGAGAGGTGGAATATAATCTTGGAGGATATCAAGTGGGTTAATATGTTATGGAAAAGTTTTATTTGTCATACAGTAAGAAGGTTTATCTAATTAAATTTGTTTTCCCCCTGCTTCTGTCATTTGGTGTTCAAGATACATAAAAAGATGAGTGTTGATACAAAAGAGAAAGAGGGTAGATTAAATGTGTGTAAACCAGTAGTTTTTTTTTTTAGTTCATTACATTTTACATATATAATATTAAAGTATTATTAGGAGATAACTGTTTTCTGGAAGAATTATTAGTTGGGTGATTTATTTGAGTTTGGAAAGATTTAGTGCACAAAAAATAACATGACAGAAAATTATGGTGTAATAATATAGTAAAACAATGTGCAGTGGAAAGTTAGTAAAATCTGGAAGAATCAGTGAGAAACAGTTTCCTGAGGAAGGTGAGTAGAATATCTTATGATTCTGCCATTACTGGTATTATAATTTTTTATGGAGACCACCTCACAAAAAATTGTCTGTTAAAGCTGAAATAAGACATGCATGGAAAGAAGAAAATCATTTTTTGTTCCAAGTATGTATGGGTAGAAGAAACACTTGAATATTTTATTCATGTTGGCATTACAATGAGGATAGAACAGATTGATGCTTTAGATGCAGACAGTGTGATTTATGGTCATTATGGTGACATAGATGGGAAAAGTGCTGCTGTATACATTGTTGTGAGTACAGTATAGTTGTTACAACAGGGAAGATGCGTAGAAATTTTGTATTATAATAATAACAATAAGTGAGATAATGATAAGAGATTACAACAAATCAGAAATCATATTCTTGTGAAAAATGTATTGAAGACATGATATTTTTATGGAGAATACTAATTTGAATGCAATATTCTGTTTTTTTTTTTGTTGTTGTTTTTGTTTTCTTTTTTTTAAGAAAAGACCCTTACTCTTTTTTTGATGAGATACATAAAAAGTATTTAGGGTGTGTATGCAATGATTACGTTGGAGTTACAAAGTTCGAAATGCATTTCATTTTTTTTAGGTATTGGTTTTGGTTCTGAAGAAGTTTGTCAGATTCATTTGCAGGATAAATGTCCTTAGCTGAAAGAAAATGATATGCAGAAGATTTTCAGATGATGCCAGTTAAAAAAAAATTTTTTTTATTAAATGAAACCATCATATATTATGCTTAGAAAGGAGTATGATGACAGTGCTATCAATAACAGTGAATTTGGAAGTGTGAACACTGGTAATTTTTAATAAGGATTTTGATGATTAAATTTAACTTTATGAAGAGAGGGGTGTTATATCATAAAGAAAATAGTCAAACAGAGCATCCACTTTTTTTTTATTTATTTATTTGTATTTGTTTTTATTTGAATTTTTTTTATATTCTTCTGAAAGGTTTACAGCATTCATCAGCTGGATATCATTATAGAGTTTATTGTGGAAATTTACCTAAGGGATGGAAAATTAAATGTAAGCATTTTGGTAGACAATATTCAGAATCTGTAAATAAGGCATTTTAGAAGTTTACTTTGCAGTGGAAAATTACTGAGGTCATGTTAGATAGAACAAGATAAAAATTGAATTTACAAATATTATCATCCAACTTTTAAACCTCAGGATGAGCAGTGTTGGATGAAACTGACTAAAATATTATAAAACATAGGATGGAAATAGTTTTGAGTTGTTCCCTTATCAGAGATTTTATATGGTGCACTGGTCATAAATAGTTAGCGGTAAAGGGTCTGTAGATGTATAAGAGAGATTCAGATTGTGTGTGTTTTTATGGGGAATTAGAAACAATATTAGATGTTTTTCTCAGTGTGTAACTTAAAAATTTGGAAAGTACATAAGCATGACATTGAGCATCCTATTAAGTTAATTCTTTATAGTTCCATATATTTGCATTTCATGTGTTATGAGAATGTGGTATGTCAAAATAAATTGATGCCTGAAATTAGTATGTTACGCTAGATGTTTATTTTTATGTGTAATCTGGACAGTAACAATCTTGTATGTCTTATATAATCTATATTGGAATCACTCTAATATGTGATGTAAGTTTTTATGCTTACAAAAATGTAAATAAATTACTGTTTTGCATTTACTGATTCTGAAATAAACTATATATACTCCAATAGATGGTAAGACGTACCCCCCCCCTTAAGTGTCCTACAAGGACAAGTGAAGGAGCAGGGTTCATTACCAATTACTTTTCTCCATCCAATGCCTCTCCTTATCTTATATGCTCCTCTTCTCAGTTCCCCCTGCCTTTATAATTATGCCTACCTCTCAACGTCTTAGTAAAAGAAATCTGGATAGAGCCTAAAATAATGGGGAGGGGGGCAAAGGTCCCTAAATCAGGACAGTTTTAAATATTGTTTTTATAAACTTAGAAAGTTTCTAGAATACCAGGATTTGTGTTAACATGGATTGTCTGAAAGATGTGAAGTCTAAAACTCAAATATATGTTATTTTTTATTGACTTCAGCCCTTAGTGATTTGCCTCAAAACCATACATTTTATGAGGAACAGACCAAAATATGAGGCAAAAATCTGAATATTCTGCAATTGAGAAGTTTGCTATTACTTTCATGTCATACCTTAATGCTGTCTATATCTGTCACTGCACTATAAATACCAAAAGCCATTGTCAAGAAGCTCACTAGCATGCAGTCCACCATGATACTCTGTATTCTTCATAAAACAATAAAGTTATCTTAAAATGGAAAAAAAAGTATCACACCCTTGTTTCTTCTACAGAGCATGCATTGAAGATTCTTTGAGTGTAGGTCACCCCACATGGGCATCAGAGGCTTGCCTGGTGCACAAAACACATAATTTTAGTTTTCATTTGAGGAGGTACTTCCTGGTCATTTGCTATCATGGGCTTTAATTTTGGGGAATTTTCTGTCAACGACAAAAAAGCCAGCACAGCGTGGAATCCACAAAAAATATTTATTTAAAAATCAATGATAGGAGGAAGAATCCCCACTATCAAAAAATCCAAACCGGTTTCGGCTAAACACAGCCTTCTTCAGTGGATCAAACAATTATAAATTACAACCAAACAACTCAGTATAAATAGTATAATTTAAATAAGGCGTGCAACAATCATTGGTCCTTCAAAATTGGTCATTAAGACCAGGTGGAAATAAAGCTCCAAGTTTGATCATCCATTTTCTTTCTTTGACATTTAACAATTCATGCCAGCCTACCTTATCCCTACATCGACCCTTAATACAATCAATAACAATAAATGAAAATGAAGCTGTATGATGTTTAAGAACATGTCTGTAAAGAGAATTGTTTTGACGTCTATTTTTTATATCACTAAGATGTTCCCCAATTCTCAGACGTAATGTCCTAGAGGTTTGTCCAACATAGAATGAATAACAAGTACATATGGCAAGATAGATAACCCACTCACTGCTACAATTGCCCCAAAAATTAATATCAAAAATCTCAGGGGTGTTTCGGCTGGTAAATTCACTAGTCTTTGGCACCCTAATACAATATGAACAGTGACCACATGGGATAGAGCCAATGATCGGTCCACCAGTTAGAGAAAATTGAGTAGGGTCCTTAACATCCGAAACCACCCTTTTATAATGACTAAACATTGAACCTAATGTTTGTCCTCTTTTATAAGAGAACAAACATTTGTCTCTCAAGAAAGGATGTAATCTATTCTCTGCCATCAAAATATTCCAATGTCTATTAATTATATTCATAAAACCCCTGGTATTGTGTCCATAAGTTGTTACAAAATGTAATGGTTCAGAAGAATGATCATGACTTTTAACTTTGTAACTAAGTAAATCCAATCTATTTTGTGTAGTGACCCAGTTTTTGGCAAAACTAATCGTACCTGGACGATAACCTCTCTCTTTGAATCTACGAACCATATCTTCTTTAATAGTATTGAAAGTTGAATCATTAGAACAAATCCTCCTAGCCCTGAGAAATTGGGATTTGGGGATATTCTGGATGATATGTTGTGGGTGGAAGCTGGAGGCATGTAAAAGGGAATTGAACCCAGGAAATTTCCTATATAGAACTGTGGATAAAGTATCATCATGATTCCTGATAACCTCCACATCAAGGAAAATCATCCTAGAAATATGATAATTTACCTTGAATTCAATTCCCCAAATATTATCATTAAGATAATCAATAAACTCTAAAAGATAAACCTCATCAGCCTTCCACACCAACCAACAATCATCCAGATATCGACGCCAAATGTCCATCTCACACATATAGATGTTATGTTTATGATCATAAATCATAACCTCTTCGATGTAAGCCATAAATAAGTCAGCATAAATGGGTGCGAAAGACGCACCCATCGCTGTACCTTTAATCTGCAAAAAGCACTGTTTCTGAAAATAAAAAACATTACTAATCAGTACATATTCAGCTAAACAAACCAAAAAGGTATAGAATCCGGATGAATAAAGACCGGATCGAGACAACCAATAATCCAAGGCCTGCAAACCAGCCCAATGTGGAATATTGGTATAGAGAGAGGTCACGTCCAGAGTACATAATAACCAATGTGGCTCAAGTTGTGTATCATTAATGATGTCCAAAAACTGGGTAGTGTCTTGAATCCTAGACCTAATAAACGGCAAAAGGGGTTTCAAAAAATGTGTCAGATATTCAGATAAGGGTTCAGTCAGGGACCCACGTCCCGAGACGATAGGTCTTCCAGGTGGATTTAGGGCATCTTTATGTATTTTTGGCAGTAGATAAAAATACTGTTCTTTTGGTGAAGAAACAATCAATTGTTGCCTCATAGACTCGGTAATAATACCCTCCTCTACTGCCTTGGACAAAAAAGACTCAATATCATGTTGGAAACGATGGGTAGGGTCCAAGGGCATGGCACTATAATAAGTTTTATCCATTAATTGCCTCATAGCCTCATTATCATATTTGGCCTTATCCTGGATTACTACCGCACCACCCTTATCCGCCTGGGTGATAACCAAATTCTTATTATTCTTGAGTTCTTCCACACACCTCACTTCCTCTTTAGATAGATTGTTATATGATACAGAATAATCTTTCAAATAACAATGTAAATCCTTCAACACATTCATTTGAAACACCCCCACCAAATGTGTCATAGGTGGGACAAAAGATGACTTTTTAAATTTAAACCCATCAGTAGAAATGGATTCCTTGTCGGCATAGAACAATTTTAAATTTAACAAACGACAGAAATCCACCACATCTTTCGCCATAGAATGTTCTGAGACAAAAAAACCAGGGACAAAGTTTGTTCCTTTATTAAGTACTTTAATTTGTTGGTTATTTAAAATCACAGTGGAAATATTGTGAACATTGGAAGTACCAGTTAACATTTTGTCATAAGTTTGAGAAGGGTCTCTAAGCCATCTTTGGCTATCTCCCTTCCTGTGTTTCCTCCCCCCCCCCCCGTCTGGTTCTAGACCCAAAGGGTGAGACAAATTTTTCTTTTTGGGCAAAGGTGAAATGTCCGAGTGGTTTCCCTCCCCTTCTGTATGAGAGGAAGTATCCTCCCCTGATGTACCACTAGAGGATTCAAAACTCTTTTTCAATATAGATTTTGGTCTCTTTCTCTTAGGGGTTGAGAGCTTCTTATTAGGTAATTTGAAGTTCACACTTTTTGTAGTTTCGAAGGGCTTCCCTCTCTCATAATCACCTAAGTCCCTGTGATATTTTTTAAGCTTTTTTTCTTTCAAAGTTTGTTCTAATTTATAAAGATCAGTGGTAAGTTGTTTAACACAAGAAGAAAAAGAACTACAGGTTTCATATTTGCTAGCCTCAGAACACAAATTCTCAAGTTCTTGACTCCCTACTTGAACAATACGTTCATAATAATTCGCCAACGCATCCACAAACTTAGAAGATGCTAAATGTTGGATCTCTGTCCATTCCAGCATAAGTTGTTCATCAATATTGAATACCAATGGTTGTATCTTAACCCTCAAACCACGAGGAGTAATATGCTTACATTGATAAGCCTTAAAAAGGCGTAGATGCCAAACATTAGTACGAAGGGACCTCATGCTTTTCCCTATCCTATTAAAAAATGACTCACATGAAGTATTTAAGTCTAAGCCAACCCCATTGGACATATCATCCCTACCCGAGACATTTAAACCAAAAATGGTTAAGTCATCTTTATCAGATGCCAAACCCTTGACAAGGGGTAAAAGAGCCATTTTTGGTTTCAAACAAAAAACAAAAAACTCCAATAGATGAACAGCTGAAATGCCCTATATTGCTAACCAAATATACTAATAATATTTAGTGACCAAAAAAGCCCCAAAGCTAAATATGTATTATACATATAACACATATAAATATATGCAATATATATAACATATATAATGAAGGATTGTGTCATAAAGTGAAAACATGAAAAATATAAATATATATATAAACATGTGGCACTATATAAAATGCTCCAGGCAAACATACAATATACAGTCCTTGTGAAGAAAAGATATATCCCACAATACTGCGTATGTCCCCAGTGATTCAAATTCGCACTTCTGGACTCAACCTGGCCTAAGCCTCATACAAACAATGACCAAAAATCATATATTTTGAATCCCAAATCACATCACACTACTAAATATACAATTCAGGAGGGCTCCCACAGATATGTAGCAAAGATTAATAAAATTTGAAATAAGCTGATGTTAATAATGCCAGGCAACCATACCATAAACAGTCATTGTGGAAATGAAACCACTGTACCGCGTATGTGCCCAATAAATCAACAAGATATAGTAGTCCTGAATAATATATCCAATATTGAAATCAATACTCTTGTCGAAGAAAATCCAAAACAAGCCCTCTCTCTTAAGTATCAAATGTGCGTAGATATACATCAAAATTCTATATATCTAAATGTGAATTAGAAGTGTCCATCATGTATAATTATATTTCACTATAATGACACAGCCCCAAAGAAACCAATTGTAGCAACAAAGGGCAAAGCTGCACAACAAAAGGAGAAAATTCCAACAAGAAAATGAAGTTAGAAAACCTCCTAAAAAAGGGCCTCAATTTAACTAGGGAAGCTGACCAAAAAATAAAAATATATATATATATCATTCAGCATAATTCCACTTAAAAAAGTGAAAAAAGTAATAAATGGCCCAGATATCTGAGCCTTGATCCAGATAATATTATTACAAATTAACAATGTAACAAATATGAGTAGGCCCAGACAAAAACTTCATGAGACTATCAAACAAAATAGGAAAAAATACTAAGTCATGTAGCAAATAAAGACTCAATATTAATGGTGAATAACATGATGTCCAAAGTCCAAGATGTAACGTTAAATGGGTGAATCCTTGATTGTTATAATGCCGCTCTGATGAGATGTATATATAACACACAAAGTATGATAATCTGTCCCGAACCACAAAATTATGGCATCGAACACATAAAATGCAGAACCAATCCACCACTGTTATAGTACGCTTCAGACGAAATGAGTGTATGAAGCACAAAAAATAATGATCTGTCCCGAACCACAAAAATATAACATCATACGCATTAAGCGTAAATTAGTCCATAAAGTCAGAAAACGCCAAATCAAATAATGAAAAGCCCAAGAAACCAAATATGTCCAAAGGTGATCCAAAAGGTTGAACAATATATAATAATATATAAGGGTGGTTTCGGATGTTAAGGACCCTACTCAATTTTCTCTAACTGGTGGACCGATCATTGGCTCTATGCCATGTGGTCATTGTTCATATTGTATTAGGGTGCCATAGACTAGTGAATTTACCAGCCGAAACACCCCTGAGATTTTTGATATTAATTTTTGGGCCAATTGTAGCAGTGAGTGGGTTATCTATCTTGCCATATGTACTTGTTATTCATTCTATGTTGGACAAACCTCTAGGACATTATGTCTGAGAATTGGGGAACATCTTAGTGATATAAAAAATAGACGTCAAAACAATGCTCTTTACAGACATGTTCTTAAACATCATACAGCTTCATTTTCATTTATTGTTATTGATTGTATTAAGGGTCGATGTAGGGATAAGGTAGGCTGGCATGAATTGTTAAATGTCAAAGATAGAAAATAGATGATCAAACTTAGAGCTTTATTTCCACCTGGTCTTAATGACCAATTTTGAAGGACCAATGATTGTTGCATGCCTCATTTAAATTATACTAATTATACTGAGTTGTTTGGTTGTAATTTATAATTGTTTGATCCACTGAAGAAGGCTGTGTTTAGCCGAAACCGGTTTGGATTTTTTGATAGTGGGGATTCTTCCTCCTATCATTGATTTTTAAATAAATATTTTTTGTGGATTCCACACTGTGCTGGCTTTTTTTGTCGTTGGTGGTTGTTTCTCAGCCGAGCACTAGCCTTGCGTGCACCTTTTTGTGTTTCCTGAATTTTCTGTCAGCCATTCATAGTGGAAAAAGTACAAGATCTGGGACCAGAAGGACTGATTATTATGGTAGAAAGATGAAGTGAAAAAATAGTAAGGTAAAAGAGTGGTCATAATGAATAGGCACACTCACATGTAGAAAGAGGTACTGAATTCCAGCTATACTGCTGCTGCTGCTGCTTTTATTATGAAGCGTCCATCTTTAGACATTCTTGCTGCTGTCACACTACCTGGTCTCTCACACTTGTCAGTCACTCAAGGGATATACAATGGACCAATGTACCTCCCTCTTCTGGAATGAGTGAATAAACCTTAGCTGCTTGCTGCCATTGCCCTTCTGCTGGGTTGAATGACACCTGGACTCACTAGTAAGACACAGATTTGTGGTGCTGTAATAGGAATGCATCTCTGTGTCTGTCATGTAGTTCACCACCACTGACAGAACTAATCCTTGCTTGTAATGCTTTACAGCTTATGAGCTGTGCTTTTCATATACAATCTCTGGACATAGAGAGAGAGAGACAGAGAGACCACTCAGCTTTTTTATTGTATGCTGATGCCTACAAATAGACAATGAAGGTTTAGCCATACTTTTTGAAGTAGAAAACATTTTACAAATGATTGCACAGGTCTTATTTTGACTATATATACAGACTGGAAAGCACATCTTACCTTACTATAGAGTTCACCTGTTGCACAGTGCTAAGCAGTGATAGTGAAAGCATATAGCCTGTCTACACAGCAACCGAGTGTGATCACTTACTCAAGAAAAGGCATCAGATTTGGTTATAGCTGATCAGGTACTGATATTTGATACAATGGACAGTGTGTCAGTGTCTACTGCTGTTTACACTGGACTCATACAAATAATTTTGTTGCAAGTTTTTGAATATGCATTAAAAGCTGGTCTGTAATATCTGAGCCAAGATTTATACCAAATAATTCTGGAAGACTTGCATTAATTGTCAAGTAGAAGTACGTTGAATGGAGACCTAGTGTCATAGATCCTTTTTAAGATTCTTGTTTACTGCAGAAATTGTTACAGCAAGCTTATTTTGGAATATCCGGAATGAGTGGCTTAGCCAGACCATATGTATAGGTCTGGTATGGGCCAGGATATGAGGAAAAAAAGGATTTGTGCTAAGTATTATATAATCAACAAATCTCAACACTGTGCACCTTTACAGTCATGACAGTAGCATAAAAATAATAATCTAGACTTCAGGTGGACTTTGTGGTTCATACCTTACTTTTTAACTTTTTCTTTAACAACAAAATTGCTCCTCAGGTGATAATAAGTTGTTCTCCAGCTGAAATGCTTCTTTTGTGGCTGCAGAAGTCTGCATTTTACTTGATTTATACCACACTAGAAAGCAAAGACACAAATGAAGCAGTGGTTTTAGAAGCAAGCATTTGACAAACAAAGTTTTTGTACATAAAATGAAGTCTACGTGTAGCCATCGGTTATTGACCTAAATGGATCCCTGAAGTAAGTTAAACTTATTTGAGACCTTTGTGTGATAAACTGGTTGCATTTGGTGGCTCACCTACAATAAGACATGCAGCTCATATACATCCAGCTCATATACACATGCAGCTCATATACATGCTAGATGCGCAGAGCATACGTCAGTATGTGGATCTGAGAAACAAGATGGAAACTTCACTGAACTGCATAGAGCATCCCACATGTTTTTTCCTGGGGACATCTTGGTATCTGCTGAAAATGATGCTCAAAACCTCATACCTGCTTCTGTTACAAAAGAAGGCGTACATTCAGTGAAGTCTTCAGATTTACCCGTTGTCCCACTACCTCTACTTTGACATTCTGTGAATGAAAGGCAAATTCTTAGCATCAAAGACTATATAAGGTAGGAGCAGAACCCATCTTCAAATAGGGAAAAGTGCACTGTCTTACTTCACTGAAGGTATGGCTGTCTACTCATACCTTCCTAGTTTAAAAATGTATACTGTAGATATAAAATGGTAAGCTATTGCGTTATTACACATATTATTTTTTTTTGTTGTTTACCGGGAAAGTCCGACTGGACAGAGCCCATTTTCAGTGGAGGCGCGGGGAGAAAAGTTCCACAAAAATTGACAGTACATTAGTAACAGTAAATACAGCATGACAAACAATGCATACTACATAAGGTACAGTGGCACAGCAAGTCTAACAGTAGATACAACAGCAGGTATGGAACTTAACATAGTGATATTACTCACATAGTACCTACGAGTATTAATTTACATTTGTAAAGGGAAAATAATTCTAGATTTATCACACATTTAATAATAAAAAGAGAAAAAAAATCATAATACAAATAAGAGCATTGCCCAAGAGACAGGTGGAATAATTAATGGACAGTGTACTTATGATAACAGCAGATCAGCCAGGAGTGTTGCATGAGCAGAGCCAAGTGTCAGTTAGATAATTTCTGAATATTTTTTAAACTGGTGTGTGTTGTCAGTGGTTATAACATTATGGGGGAGGGAGTTCCATGTTTTTGAAATATACGAAGAGTATAAGTAGTCTCCTGTAGTGTTGTTAATTTTAGAGACTTGTAGTAAAGATTTATTTGGTGATCGTAGTGTTCGAGTGTTACAGTAAGGTTACAGTAAGCTTTGGGGTGCTGGAGTTTTTTGGGGGTTTATGGAGTAATTTGTGGGCCATGATTAATTGGCTGTATGCAAGAAGCAGAGGTAGTTCAAGTCAGGAGAGTTTTTTGAGAGCTAGACAGTGATGTAACTTGTGTAATGATCCAGTAGCAACTTTAGCTATTTTGTTATAGAATTGTATTCAATTTATCTAAATCTGTTTTTCTGAGATTGCTATAGATGGATGAAGTATATAATGGAGTTGCTAGTAGGTGGGTTCTGGCTATGGCAGCTCTTGAGGAGTCTGTTAAAAAAGTTTGGTTTCTGTAAAAGGTGCCCATTTTTAGTGGACTTTTTAATTGTTTGTGATATATGCTAGTCAAATCTTAGCCTATCATCTACAATGATTCCTAGTAGTTTGGTGGATGGTTAAGGTGTAATTATTGTGTTGATATTCACTGTGATGTGAAACTGTGGGGAGACTCTAGTGGTCTGGTAAGTTGAAAAATCATAAGTTTTGTTTTTTTGGAGGCTTAAGCATAAGTTGGGATTTAGCCAGCCATGTTTCAATTTCTGTAAAGCCCTGTTGAGTTTTTTCCTAAAGTTGTTGCATGGTAGGGGCTACACATATTAATGTTGAATCATCTGCATATTGCATAATGGTGGCAAGTGAGGTGGCTGAGTTGAGGTTATTAGTGAGAATACTGAAGAGAAGAGGGCCGAGTATGGATCCCTGTGGGACCCCAAGGGTAATAGGGAGAAGTGTGGAGAGGTCATATTGCCACTTAACTGCCTGCTGACCACCTGTTAAGTAACTATGGAACCATGAGACACATGAAGGGTGTATCTTTAGGTCTGAGAGAGCAGTTAGAAGTTTGTTGCGTGAGACTGTATCAAAGGCTCTAAACATATCCAAGAAAACTGATGAGACTATGTTTCCCTCATTCCTGTATTGGTTTATGGTGTTGGTAAAGCTAAGTACAGCAGTGGTTGCACTATGGGATGGTCTAAATCCATGTTGAGAGATGGCAAGTAAGTTACTGGATGTGAGATATCTCATAAGTTGGGAATGTATATATTTCTTCAGGAGTTTTGAAAGTGGGGATAGGATAGCTACGGGGGTGATAATTAGTTAATTCAGTTGATTTGCCACCTTTATGTAGGGTGATAATATAAGAAATTATCCAGATGGTAGGGACGTCGTTTTCAGAAATCGAAAGGTTAATCAGTATTGATATGGGATAAGATATAGCCGTAGCTGCAATTTTTAAGAACTCTGCTGGTAAGGTATCAGCTGCAGTTGTAGTTGGTTTACATTTTTAGGGGCTTTTCTATGGTTTTGGTGGGGATGGGTTGAAATGAGAAGGAAGTATTATTCTTATTTAGATTGTTAGTTGTTTGTAGGTTATCTCTGGTTAGTGCAAGAATATTTTCTGTAAAGTATTTGTTAAACTGTTCAGTGGTGGTTTCTGAGTTATTTGGTAAAGTGGGGGAGGGGTTGTGGTTTGTTTGTTTGTGATCGAGTATGTTTTTGATTGTAGCCCAGAATCTTTGTGGGTTATTTAGATATTTAATTTGCATGTTAGTATAATAGCTATTTTTGTCTAGCTTGATTTGGTGTTTAACTTTGTTCCTGAGTTGTTGATAAGTAAAATGATCAGGCATAGTTTTGCTAGTATGCCAGGAGATCCAGGCCTTGTCCCTTTGCTTAAGGATGGTTTTGTTTCAGTAGTAAGCCATGGGGCAGAATTTGCTTTGACATGAACTGTTCTAGGGGTGCCATACTGTTGAGTATATTAAGGAAAGTATTAATAAAATATTCAACTGCTGCATCTAAGGGTAAAGTCTTCAGTGGGCTCCAGTTATAGTGTTTTAGAGTGTATATTAGTTCCTGTGGTTTAAAATGTTTATTATTACAAATTTGACAACATATAGTGTAATACATCTAATGAAAAATTAAAAGTCTATATTTTTCTATGTTTCAGAATCTGTGACTGTGAACTAAACTTACCGAAACACAGTTTAATAGTTCATAGCATAAAAACCAAGGAGGGATGTGTGTGTGTGCCTGCGTGTGTGTGTGTGTGTGTGTGTGTGTGTGTGTGTGTGTGTGTGTGTGTGTGTGTGTGTGTGTGTGTATGTGTGTGAGATCTCATAGTTGTACAGGGGTGGGGGAAGGAGTCTTGTAACTTATTTTTCATGTATTATACACTAGTTGGAGCCACATGCACATAAAGATCTATTTGCTGATGCAGTGCTTATTTTGTAGCTAACTTGACCCAGTCCATACCTGATCACACCTTTTTGCATTTCCTGTTTACCAGAATCCTCTTGTTGTTTGTCTTGCTCATATTATAAAATTGTTCCTGCTATTGAGTTTGAACCATTAAATAGCTAAACTTTTTTTCCAAGTTCAGGTAATAACATGGCTGAAACAGGAATCTAGGTAGCATTTTTTCATAGGCATTCCATTGTGTGCATGTGTGTGTGTATGTGTGTGTGTGTGTGTGTGTGTGTGTGTGTGTGTGTGTGTGTGTGTGTGTGTGTGTGTGTGTGGCACACACACACACACACACATGCGTGCCCACGCGCACAATTATATGACACTCGAAGTGCAAAGCACTGAAATGTAATAGTTTGATGCCCACATATTGAAATATGTACTTTCCAAAACTATAGCATGTAAAGAACAACCTGTTGCAAAAGTAAAGCAGATACTTTCCCTTTAAAGTTGCTTAACTTCAGATGCAGTTTGTATAAATTCTGGTCATGTTAAGGGAAAGGTTTTTCTTTAAGGTAAGTTGTAGAGTTGGAGTGTGGAGCAGGGTTAGGGTTAGCACAAATTGGTAAAGAAGGCAATGGGAGGAAGCTTCACGTGCTGTTTGACTACTGCAGAGTCACCAACAGTGATCACGTATAGGTTCCTCATATTTACAGTGCCATCATCTAACTACTTGGGCAATGCCCCTAACCTGTAAGTTAAATTATCACCAGTGAATACTACTTTCAATAAAGTTGGTAATTCCTTCTTAGATAAGAAGACAGTGTCAATCCTTTTGCTAGATAAGAGATCCATAAAACTCTAGTACTGTCTTGTAAAGTGAAGACAACATTCAGTAACTTTTTAGTAGACATATTACCAGCGAATGCAATGGTCTGCTGGCATATTGTGGGTATGTACTCAAGGAGCAATAATCAACTATATCAATCAACATCTTGTAAGGACTGAAATAATTGCGAAAATCAAATTAATATATATATATATATATATATATATATATATATATATATATATATATATATATATATATATATATATGGGTCTAGCTAAAACACTGAGAACGAAATCACTGACACCACAAAACCGAAAGTTCAGAAACGTGAAACGTCATATACCCGACAAACCACAATCCTGACACTCAGCAAACAAAACAAATCCCCTGTCCAAAAAGCATACACACAACAGAAGCACACCAAAAACCTTACAAACCAACACTGAACCTTACATATACAACTATCTATGCACTAACCTTAACCCAAACCCTAACCATAAGGCCTGTCACTATCGCACACTCACCTAACCCGCGCCCTAACCCTAACTCACTTAACCCGCCCCTATCCCTAATGTCTGTCACTATCGCATACTCACCTGACCCGCACCCTAACCCTAACTCACTTAACCCACCCCTAACCCTATAGACCGTCGCTATTGCACACTTACCTTACCCACACCCTGACCCTAACGTCCATCCCTATCGCACACTTACCTTTACCTTACCTTTACATGTCGGTGTTCTCAGCATCAGGCTTCTCAACTGTCGGTCTTCTCTGTTGTCGATCTTCCGGTGTCTGTGTTCTTGTCGTCTGCATTTTGAGATTTCGGCATTTTCATATATATATATATATAGTTCCCCTTCATATGATCGAATTTCTCTAAACTCGAAAGTCATAAACTTGAAACCAGAATCTTGAATTTAGAGAAACTCGAACATATGAAAGGGACAAAAAAATGAACACCTTTCAAATGTTTTCACGGGGGGGCTTCACCCCCCTGCACCCCTCACACACCCTCTAGTTAAATATACCTAATCCGAGATTGCACTATAGTGAAGGAAAGGGAAATCTCCCATTGCGCACTATATGCGTAAGCCCAAAACAGAAGATTTTCCATTCCTCTGCTATAGTGCGGTCATGGAACATTCACATTTAAACTGTTAGGGTACAGGGGACCTGGCCCCCTGCAATAAGGTAAGTTAACTTTTTATTTTTTAAACCTAAGGCTCCCACTCACAATTTCGAGTGAATGGAAGTTCGAGATTCTGGTCTCGAGATTATGAATTTCGAGCTTCCATCCATTCGATCTTTTGAAGGGGAACTATATATATATATATATATATATATATATATATATATATATATATATATGTAAATATAGTCCATTATAAAGGGTATCTAAAATCACAAATGACTACTTTCACACCTAAGTATGTTACAGAAGAATTAAATTCACAAAGACCTGAGCTTTAATGCATGAATCGGGGTTTAGACAACCATAATAGTCATTATTCCCACTACCTTGGTAATATTTGGGGTTATCTACCAAGGTAAACCTGTACCGGACAGCTTTCTTAAGCTCAGACTCCTCTCCTCCTGAGAGGAAAGTCTTTAGCTATCAGAGAAAGTGTGTTTAGGCTTTTTTCATCCGCAATGAAGGATAGCTTGAAGTTCACTATGATTATGCACAGTCAGGGGGATAGTGACTGGGTGCTGCCACTGAGGCAGTGAGGAATTCAAGCCCCTACTTGTACAGGTAAATAGGACTTATGCAACTGTGTTATGTCCATCATTTCCAATACCCTGTAATCCATGCATTCCCTAATAAAGGAAATAGCTTGCTGTGGTCACCTTTGCTTCAACTGTAGGGGGAAAAATATTTCTAGCTTATTATCTAGAGCCCAAAAACCATTTCAGATATACAATAACTTGTTCATTGTGTACAGCGCCAAATTCCAAATACAAACTCTTATATGTTTTTCTCCTTAGCCTTAAATATGCATGGCTTGCAGATCTCCCACAGTGTAAGCTCTTTCCATGTTAGGATATTGTTTGAGCAGATGTGCTTTGCTGCAGTAACGCTACTTGATTACTGTGTGGCTAAATGCCAACATAAATTTAAATGAAGACCACTAAACTGAAGTAGATGTGAAATATATGTGATTATGCTTTATATATATGCTTCTGCCTGCACCAGTGGATTTGCTATGGAACCTCTCAAGATCACGGGATCTATCCCCCCCAAGATCATTTGGTCCCAACCACCTCCACTCACACAGACTACATGAACAGAGCTTTATGGTCAGCACTTGTACAAGGGACTGCTAGAATGTTCTTAACCCTCCACAGACTGCAGACAGAAGCTAACCACGTCTATTCTGCTTAAACTGAAATCATTAGTATGATAAACAAGTACCCTTGTTCTTCAGAAGCCAGCTGTCTCTCCCACAGTCCTTAATCTGATTATTATCTAGAAAAACTGCAATTTTCAGGACCCTAAAATGCTACTCACTCTGTGGATTACTTCTTTATAAAATGGAGTTCACAATTAAGCATCACTCCAAAAAAAGTGTATCTCTGCCTAGCAAATCCTGTACTTTTCAATAAATCCTGTACTTTTCAATAAATCAGTTAGTAAAAAGCTATGTGAAGTCAACAGTCAAACTACAAATCAAGCCTAACACTACCTAGCCCTGTGAGATATGAAATTTGACCAAAAGCTATCTGCCTTATTCATTGGTACGGGTGTCTGTTAGGATCTATCCCAATTTAGACTGTGTCAAGGTGAGTACCCTTCACTTAGAGAATTGATCTTGACTGGGCAATTACCTGTTTCTCTAAGTTGTCATTACTGTTGGAGCTGGAAATGTGGGCTTAATGACAGCCTACTGGCAGGACAGAAAACTAGTCTGGATTAGTGATGTATTTAGATTTTATATAAAACTTGATAGAACTTGCAGATGCCAGCCTGATAGAGCGACTTTATTGTTCACTTCTTCCATCAGTAAATGCACCTTCAAATATGTCCTCATAGGTTCATAGGTTAGTACTAGGCTATCAGCCCTAGGGCCTATACAAGCCTAGCCATAACAATTCCCTGGCTATTTCTTCCCATACTATTTACTTCCCTGGACCCCTGTCTAATAGGGCGACTGACGTGATCCCCGGGGTGAATTTCCTTTCTCCTATCCAATCGTCAAGATTCCTTTTGAAGAGGGCCAAAGAGGCACTCTGCTTGACATGTATGGGCAATCTATTCCAGAGTCTGGGGAGTCTCTGGGTCAGGAACCTATCCCTCCAGCATGTTTTGTTTATTGTGATGACAAGGTTTAGATCCCTGGAGTGTGTGGCTCTGAGGGATTGGGATTTCTTTAAGTGTAGCATGTCCAACAGCTCTGGGTTTGACATGGCCTTGTATGTTAAGCAGAGATCGCCTCTGAGTAGACGACATGCAACAGAGTATAGCTGGAGTTTTTTAAGGCGGTCAGCGTAGGGCATCTACTTTAGGCCTGTGATTCATTTAGTGAGGTATTTCTTTGGCCTTTCCAGTTGTTGCAGATGTCTTGAGAGGTACATACCAAACAGGGCGTTGTATTCTATAATGGGTCTAATGAGGGATGAGTACAGTGGGACAATGACCTCCTTTTTTCTGGATGAAAAGCCCTTAGTGATGAGGTGTGCCACATAGAAGGATTTCCTGACTGTTGTGGTGATGTGGTTATCGAAGGTGAGACCACTGTCCACCTGTGTCCCTAAGTCTCTTATCACATTTTCGGTGTTTAGTGTACTGCCACCTATATGGTAATTCACAGATACATGTTTTTTTCCCAAAGGGGATAACTATACATTTCTTGGCATTGAGCTTGAGCCCATGGCTCTGGCACCAAGCATCTGTTTCTGTAAGGCCCTTTTGTAGAGTATCCACATCATTTGGGGATTTAGTAATGGCTCCCAGTTTACAGTCATCTGCAAACTTTGTTAGTCAGAGTCCCTTAGTGTTAGCCTGTACTTCAGAGAAGTAGATGCCAAACAAAAGCGGTCCCAGGACTGAACCCTGAGGTACTCCACTTGTCACTTGTCTGGAGCTGGATTTGGAGTCGGCTACTTTTACAGTGTGGGTTCTATCAGTATGCCAGTTAGCAACCCATTGGGTGACGTAGGGATTAATGCCTAGCTTAGTAAGTTTATCTATGATTCCAGAGTGGGAGATGGTGTCAAAGGCCTTGGCAAGGTCTAGATAGGCTGTGAGGACCACCTTACCCTTGTCCATGGCTCTGGAGACTGATTTGAAGAAATCAATCAGGTTCAGGAGACAAGATCGGCCCTTCACGAACCCAAACTGGGAGGGGTCCAGTGTTTGAAGGTTGCTGATGTCTTTGTTTATAAGTTTTATGATAATACGCTCCATGGCCTTGCAGATAAGGTTTGTCAGACTGATGGGATGGTAGTTTCCGGGATCCAAGGTGGATCCCCTTTTGTGGTGTGGGAAAACTGCAGCTCTGCACCACTCAGTGGGCACAAAACCTGAGGTGAGGCTATGATTAAACAATACACTTAGGTGAGGTGCCAGTTCATATTGTAGTTCATGTAGTACAGCCCGGGATGTCATCTGATCCCATGGATGCTGTATTCTTAGCTTTGGAGAGTGCGTTTTTTACCTGTGTGGCCGTTATTACTGGAATTTGGCAATCTTCCGGTATTGAGATGGGCCATTTAGGGGGTGAGAGGGGGGTGAAGTTGGCACTGAATCGATCTGCCAGGATATTGGCAATATCCTTGGGATCAGTATATTTAATGCCATTCTGTTTTAGCTCAGAGCAGATCTGAGCATTGCCATTTAGATTCTTGACATAGTTATAGAATGCCTTGTGGTTGTCTTTGGAATCTTTGGCAATTTTATTTTCGTAACTAGCTTTGGAGGATTTTATGAGGGATCTCAGTTTCTTACTGAGGCTGGTAAGGGATGGAAAAAAAATATAGTTCTGGTCCTGCTATCTTATATTTAAGTCTGCAGGAAATGTTAGAACAGTAGGCAGATTGTTCCTGAGACATAGAAGCTTGACTTTTATAAATACTCTATAAGACAAGAGACAAACAGTTGAGCGATGCACTGGAAAGGACTGCGTTTTTCAGTGGACTTCAGAATTCTGTCTTTATCCACAAATGTGAATGCACTAAAAGTAACCTGTCTCACTCTGGATTGGGCAGTCCATAAAAGAATGAATGCAGAAGTGTGAGCAAGATGGTAAAACGCTTTCTGCCACTGGACTGAAATATGAGAATCTTCAAAGATTGTACTGCAAGAACCAAAAGGGTCTCAAGTCATTCTAGTTTAGAAAATCCAATCATCAGTCATTTGTACCGACTTTTGATGGGGGTGGCTGAGGCACAGGTGGCCCCTTCAATGGACACAGTTCATAGAGCCAGAAATATTATGGACTGTTTTCCAACAGGCAACCACAACATCCTTGAAGGGCTGCCTGACTGCTTCTCTCTGGAGGCAGTCAGGGTTATTTGTCCCTGTGGATGGCCATCACACAGGACAAATGGGTAAAAAGGATTATATCTAAAGGCTATACAATTAACTTTTCCCAGTTTTCTCCAGCATTAAGACAAACAGTTCTAGATGTCCACTCCATCAGCTATATCAGGCAGAAAAAAAGAGAAGTTATCTGTTTGATTCAAAAAAGAGCCACCCAGATGGTCCCATCCAAACAGACAGGGTCAGGATTTTATTCTAGGGTCTTTTTGGCTCCAAAGAAAATCATGGACCTCAGTCCATTTTGGACCACAGCCAACTAAGCAACTGCATCAAAAAGGCACAGCTTAGGATGGACATGTTGCAGTCAATTTTGCCTTGACTTCAGGAAAACGACTGGATGTGCTCAACCAATTACCATGATGCCTACTTCCACATCAAACTCACTAAAGTGCCCTAGAAATTGCTTTGATTCCAGCTGACAGACAGTCACTTTTAATTCATAACCTTGGCCTCACCACACCCCCCCTGGGTGTTCACCAAGTGCATGGCAATTGGAGTAACTCACATATGCCTTCATGGGATTCAAGTCTTTCCCTATTTAGATAATTGTCTCCAAGCTGCCCTAGCAATAGAATCATTAGTCAGTACCATGGCTATTTGCTCCCACTCTGTCTGCCCTTTGGCTTATCCATAAACCATCAGAAATCAGTTCTTCAGCAAGCACAAGCCATTCAGTTCATTGGATGTCATCTGGATATAGTCACATCCATAGTGCCTCATCCTTCAGATAGAATGTAGCTGCTGAGAAAAGCCATCCAGATCCTCCCCCTTTTTCTGCTCTCCTTCAACTGCCCTTGTCCTCAGAGTCCGGAGACTAATGGCCTTGTCTATTTTAATGGAAAAGTTTGCTCATTTCTCCATGAGAATTATGCAGTGGCCGCTAAAGGCACAGTAGTCTCATCTTTCCCAACCACTGTAAACTCCAATTATAACCAGTCTTTTCAAACAATAGATATGGTGATGACTAGATTCCCCCTGAATGCATTCTGGGAGACAGTTTGTCCTACAACCACCTGCAGCAATTAGGACCATGGATGCTCCCTCCTTAGGGTGAGGGGAAATTACAAGCAGAGGATTGTCCAAGGAGTCCAGAAGAGGCCAGCTTTCACATCATTGTCTTGGTTGATGTGGGCAGTCCAACAAGCATTGCAGGAAGTACAAGACTACCTTTCTCCAAGTGTTATTTCTAGCTAAATGAACAATATGACAGTTGCTTGGTACATCAACAAACAAGGGAGAAACAGATCATAACCCTAATGCCAGGAAGCAATGAGCATTTTACAGTAGGCAATTGCTTGACATTGTTTTCTAGTTGCAGCACACATTCCTGAGTCTCTGAATTGTTTTGTGGACAGACTAAGCAGGTCAGTCCTAATACCTCATGAGTAGTTTCTCAATCTGACAGTGGCACAACAGATTTTCAACTGCTGGGCTCAGCCTTGCTGCTATTTGTCTCCCCATTCAACATCAGATGCAGCAAGTTCTTCACTATGGTCCTGAGGGGCAGTCTGTAAAAGATGATCTTGCCTCTGTCGCACCCCAACCTGACCTTTTTCAGCCCTATTCTCTCTTCCTCCTCTACCTCTTTAAATGCTTCATTTTGGTTCTTGCAAATTCATATGCCAACTAGTTGTATTTAGCTAATCGTTAACTGCACCCATACTCTCTGTATATTTGAATCCGTTTAATGTTCTGTCTATAAGTCTGCATAAGTATTGATGAACAGGTGTATTTTATTATTGTTTCTAAGATTTGTACACTACTGTTGTATTTATCGTGATGAATGATTTATTTTTATATTGGAGCTTTTCTCCTCAGGCTTCATGCCCAGTCAGACTAACCTGGTTAACAAATGTCATATAAATAAAATGCTTCTGTCAAACAATGGCCCCCTGGGCTACTACAGGCTTATCCTCTTTTACCCAGATTTTCAGATTTTTACAAAAAGTGATCGACTGCAAAGCATATGTGATCCTTATTGCCCCTTTTTGACACAGGCAAATCTGGTTTCCCTTTCTCTGGGCTCATATGTAGAAAACCCCATGCATCTTGGATCTCAGACAGGATTTTCTTTCCCACCAATCTGGGAAGCCTAACCTGAAACCTTCACAGCCTCAGACTAACCGCTTGTTTTTTATACTTCCAATGCTTTATCCTCTGACATAGTTAGGATTCTCTTTGCCTCTGAGAAAGAATCCACATGCAAATTATATTGTATGAAATGGAAACATTTCATTAGTTGGCTGTCTTCCCAAGAGATTGACCCATTTTTTTTTTTGCTCCTATTTCAGATATTCTGCATTTCCTAGCTGCCATGTTTGATTCAGGTTCCAGTTTTGCCAGTATAAAAGCACAATTATCAGCCATTTTCAACTTTCATGTTAGTTAGGAAGCCCATTCCCTGGCATTTCATAAACCTTGCAAGGTCATTATCAAAGAAGTTTTTCTACTCCAGCCCATTTTGCAGAAACAGTGCAACCACTGGTCCTCAGTTTTGTGCTTAAAGCCTTGCCAAAACCACCATTTGAAGCAGCATTTTCTGCAAAGTTGAAATTTATTTCCTGGAAAACATTGTTTCAGGTAGTTATCACCTGCTAGAAGAGTTTCTGAACTACAGGCCCTGTCTTCTACAGTAACTTATCTGGTCTTTCGCAAAGACAGAGTGTCTCTTTGTACTAATCCCTCTTTTCTTCCTAAAAATTATTTCAAAGGCAAACATGGATCAACCAATTCACTTACTGGTCTTTTTTTCATATCATGCCAATGAAGGCTAATATATATATTTACTGTATACTCTGACCATACACATGCAACTTAGACTGTACATTTGTAGAACCATATCCTTCAGGAAAGATTCAAATTGGGATCTAACGGTCCAAAATAACCCATTCCAGGTGGCTTTCAGGTTGCATTTCTCATGTATACTCTATTCGCAATCATCCCTTACCATGCAAGTGGGGGGTGTAATAGCGAGTTCGAGGTCTGACATTTTCAGCCTTTGGGCGTTCAATATTTAGACTATTTGGTGTTCTAATATATACCCCTACAAATCAGATACTATATCAGACTGGATGGATGGAATGGATAGTATATGGTAGGTATGTACTTATGTAATGCTGGATACTTTCATTCAAGACTGTCCAATAAAACAACTTTTCCCCCTTCCAAAATATCATCATGTAAGACCTAAAGGATATTTACATTTTTTTTTTTTTGCCATACTCCGTCTTGGATCTCTTTTTCATTTTTGCCTCCAAACTCAACCTAAGATATCTTCATATACTAGGACATAATGGAAATAGAATTCTTAAAAGGACTTCAGGCTGGAACACTGGTTTTGCTGGGTTGGATCCAACAAGCTGCTTGATGGCCCATAACTCATATCAGATGGATGTGAATGAAAGGATCCAGTGTTATGGTACGTACATAGCCATCAATTCATTATTTAATTCTTCAGCATGTAAAGTTCCCTGTTCTCAGAAGAGCAGGGCTGTGTTAAAGATCCTTAGCAGTCGGTGAGTTTCATAATATGTACGATAGCTATGGTTCTCAGGAGATGGCAGTGTTCGCACCATGGAAACCAAATGACTCCATCTGCTCTGCTTGTGACACAATTAAATTCTTACACTTTTCTAAATAGTAAGATGGTATGTTTTGATTTTTTTTTTCAGATCAAGATATTTCACAAGAAATCAGAAATGCTATATCTGTAGACCAGTTATCTCCTGTAAACCATGCATGCCATGTGGTCTCAGTCTTGTGTGGTTCTCAGCCACTCTTGCCTGCCTGACTGACTGCTGTACTCTGAAGGAAAACAAAACTTGTGGAGCTGCAACTGCCCTTTACCACTTACCAAAAAAGAAAAAAAGAGTATACAACTGTGAAATAAAAGCACCACTGTGTATTTTATAACATCACACTATTTAATTTACAAATTCATTATTTTGTGAAATATACTGGACAGTTGAGAGGCATGGATTAAGAAATCTTAGAACAGGAGCTATGTCTGAATCACTTTAATGAAAAAAATAAAAATAAAAACAGATTGAGGGCTTTAGTCTCCTAGGACTTCATTGGAATAGTCAGTAATGTAAAACTGGGGCTCTATATAGCATTCACTACCACTTAATTGAGCCCATTTATATTGATTGATTAACACTTGTGCACTTGTGCAACATTCGCTGCTTAAAAACACAAGTACCACATAGATTCTGATAAATAAATAATCCAAAATTCTACATTACAAATTATTAGAGTCATAATACTGGGTAATTCAATTTACTAAGACAGACATCATAAATATGCCAATCCATCAACTAAAAACCTCATTCGTAAATTTAAACTAAAATATTATGGATGTAGAAATAAGCATAACACCACTATTGATGTGATGAAACACAGCTCATTTATTACAAGGTATGGATTAAGCTAAACTAAAGCATCTAAAGCTTCGGGATGTTTCAGATTTTTTTCAGGAAGCAAACCCTTGCACCATCTCCCCATGTGGAAACAAGCCCCCCAAATCAACAATATCTAAACATAAAACCTAAGATCCACTCACTGAAGGTACCTAGTGATATCCAGCTGTTAATGCAGTTACCAGGTTTTCAGGACAAATAAAACAAAACTTAGATTGGAATACAAACACAACTGACACACAGACAACCATAATTAGATTATCTACCCCTCATCTCCTGAGGAATAAGGCAACTGGTGCAACTATTTTATTTTATTTAGTCTTCACAGATGATTGAGCATTCTTGCAGTGAGCATTCTTTAATCTCTAAATATACCTATTCCATGGTTGCTCAAACTCAGAAAAGGAGGAGAAGGCAGACTTCTCCTTCTCTTCCGACTCCAGAGAGTTTTCACTGCTTAACATAGGCACTCCAGATCTAGAAAACTTTGAAGAAAGGAAGCTTTTGATCTTGCTAATTTGTTGTACTGAGACTCGTTATTCTGGACTGGGCAATGAGCAATGTTCTCCAGGGAATTTCAAAGACAGGATCTTAAGGAAAAGGCTGGTAATATTTCCAGAGGTCAGCAACCTCCTGGTTAGCAACTACCATTGTTTCTTATCCAGAATGAAATATCATTCAAACCTTATCCATATTTTTTGACTGGGTAACATTTCAAAATGATATGAAAATACCACTATACGTGCTTTACCTTCACTTCAGCAAGGCCTTTGATTTGTTGCCATACAAGAGGTTGCTAGGCAAATGGGAGAGGCTGAGAAACTGGACAGTTGCAAGGTTGACTGACAGTACACTTATGGTTATGGTGAGGTGGATAATGTCCTGAATTAGGAAGGTGATTAGCGGAGAACTACAGGGGTCTGTCATGGTCACCAAACCCTTCAGTGTATTTGCCTCAGCCATATCTAAGGGAATGACAACAGAATCACCTTCTTTGCTGAAGAAACAATGATAACTGCAGTACAGGAAGAGTAGTATCTAAGGAAAGATTTGGAAAGGCTGAACACGAGTAGTAAACTGACAGATGAGTTTCCCTACAGGCAAATGCATCATACTGCATTTCTGCAACAAGAACCCTGGCATGAATTGTCATGTTGGGGGGTGAGAAGAACTGTCAAGTGGGGGATAAGAACACTGGTATGAAGAGTCATGTTGGGGGACAAGAACACGGGTATGAAGTGTCATGTGGGGGGACGAGAACACTGGTATGAAGTGTCATGTGAGGGGAGGAGAAAACTATGAAGTTTCTTTTGGGAGGATGAGAACACTGATATGAAGTACCATGTGGGGAGGTGAGAATCCTGGTGTGAAGTGTCATGTGGGGGGATGAGAACACTGGTATGAAATGTCATGTGGGGAGTTTAGAATCATGGTGTGAAGTGCCATGGAGGGGGATGGTACACATGGCAATTGACCCAGTGGTATTGATCAAACCTTGAATGGAAAACCAGTGAGTACAGTGAAAGGACAGTGTTAGCATGAAACAAATGCAGAGGCATATCCTTGGGAAGAGGCTCCTGAAGCAAAGAGACAATGCTTCCACTTTACAGGGCCCTGATGTGACTACATGTTGATTACCACACCATACAAGGAAAGAAATATCAGGGTGCTGGTATGTGTCCAGAGAAAAGCCACAAACAAGTTCGCTGAGACTGAAGAAAAGAAATTAAGCTATAGACTATAGGAGCTACGCTTCTTGCTAGCTATATGAGAAAGGATAAATAGATTATGATACCAGTGCACTTAATCTTATTGGGAAGATGTAAAGGGGCTATTCTGAACAGGAAGAACAGATGGGCAAGGAATAAGCACAACCAGGAACTAACTACTTCCTGAATGTCTGACAGTACTTCTTCAAAAAGAGGTTTGTGGACCCAGGACAAGGACTACTTTAATAGGTGATGAAGACAGAACCTACAGATGAGCTAGCAGAGAATTAAACAAGTGAAAAGAAGGTACAGGTGTCTGTGATGGAAGGGAAATAAATGCTTTTAAAGGTGGAAAAGATAGGTTTATTATCTCCTGCCATCAAACAAAGTAATGTAACTTTTACTTAGATATGTTAGAAAGCAGACAGATTTAGCAAGAGTTATTTTAAGTTCCATCAGATTCTTTGTGTTTTTAAATGTGTGCATACTAATGTGATTTTCGTCTGCATAATTCTTGAAAACAACACAAAATCATCAGCCTAAGCTGAGACCATAAACTTGTGTTGATTAATAATTACCCTTCCAAGTTTACATGCAGAGTATGACAAAGCAAGGATAATAGCAATGACAAATAAAGTTGCAGAGAGTGGGCACCCATGCCTTACTCCAACAGAAGAACTAAAGATAACTGACATTTGATTATTTTTCTTTATAAAGACTGGTATATCAAATATAAATTTCTAGTTATAGCAATGTATGATAAACTGAAAAGAGAAAACAACTGGAAGATATATACATTATATTTCTTATGTCCCCGTGTGTGTGTGTGTGTGTGTGTGTGTGTGTGTGTGTGTGTGTGTGTGTGTGTGTGTGTGTGTGTGTGTGTGTGTGTGTGTGTGTGTGTGTGTGTACACACATTTTTCTATATGTAGTAACTAGGAAATGTAGAAATACATAACGTTTTTTCTATATGTAGTAACTAGGAAATGCAGAGTGGAGATATATAACATGTTTTTCTATATGTAGTAACTAGAAAATGCAGAGATACATAACATGTCTTTTTCTATATGTAGTAGCTATAAGCGGGGTTAGGAGAGCCTGTCTCTGGTGAAGTATAGCCTTCCTAAATAGGAAGGTACAAATAAAGCAAGGAAATACTCCTTTTTTGCAGCCTCAGGAAATGGTTGAGTGGACAAGGTTTAATTTGTCGAGTCGTCAGTCCTCATTGAGACAGTGACTGCACTGGGTGTCCTGGTCTCGGGGAATAGACCAAAACTCAGTGGTGAGGCTGGATTCCCTGGGTTGCAGTGTTCTTCCTGAGCATGTGGAGCAAGCCTCAGGGAAACCCAGCTAGAAAAAGAGCAACCCCACTATAGACAAAACTCAGTAGACAGTAGACAACAATAAAAGACAAATCTCAGCAGACAAAGCTCAGTAGTAAACAAAACACATGTACACTCCTCTCTTCTCTTGCTTAGGTGATCTTTATTAGAGCCAGCCAAAGAGTTGTTCCAGTGAATGAAAAAGAAATTCACTTGCACTTCTATTTATATTACTAGAGGAGGGTGTGTCCAAGAGGCCCAATCATTTTGGGGGTGAGCCCTTCATTATGATTGGATGATGGACCCTGTGTGGGTCTGCTCCGCTTATGTCACCTTCCTACAGTGTGTCATAACCCTGTTATCAAAGCAACCAATACTGTGTTGTAGGTCTAATAGTAAAAAAAAGTAGTGCTGGTCTAATAGTACAAAATAGTCGGTTCTAAGTTGGTCACGATCATAACATATCAAAAAACCCAAACCAAACCTAGAAAGGTGTGTTAAATAGCCTCAAGTGCCTCAAGTTGTCATAAAGGGTATGATCTAACAAAACATGGGGTCTAAAGTCATTTCCATGGTTAATATAAAATGGGACCCGGGTGTTTAGGGAGACGAGGATGGCCTGGGGCTTTTATTGGCTAGAGGTTAGTGTTTGCTGGAAGGTACACAGCGCTTTTCAACTAATCTTCTTCAGGGTGGCCTTTAAGTAAGGAGAAGGAGTAGAAAACAAAGACTAAACAAATAAAGGAAAGAGTAAACAAAAAAAATCTATGAATGTAACTCATAAACTACCGAGGATCAAATGAGGAGAGTGGACGCTGGAGCCTCGTAGTTAAAATCGTCAACGACAGGCGAAATATAAACAGGAAGTAGCTACAGTCTAAGTGTAAAAAAATAGCACTTAAGCTGTACCTTATTCATTATGTAAAAATAATCATGTAAGAAAAAACTCAATTAAAGACTGTATACTGGATCCCCTTGCTTAAAAAAGAGCTTTCCTATGAATAACCCTCATAAAAGATCACGAGTACCTTAAGTTGCTGGAGTTGGTGGGAAAAAAAAATGGGGCTTTTGGGCATATGTTCTAGGTACCTAAGTGGCTGGAGGTTTCTGATAATGATCCAGTTGTTGGCAGGGGTCTAGCACTAAACGTGTGTAACGAACTCGCTAGCCTTATGTGGAAAGAACACATGAATGTGAAGTTCTAAGAGCAACTACAAGTATTGGATGGGAAATGGAAATTAACAACTGAAAGTGTAGAAAAACTAGCTTAGAAATCCATGCTGGTGGGGGGAGAAAAGGGAATGGGGAAGGGGGGAGGACACTGCAGCCAAGTGGAGGATTCAGACAGCGAGAGAAAAATGTATGTAAAACTAGAAAAGAGTAGTAGCTCCAAGGCACTGTGTGTCACTAAAAAAAGGGGGGAGTTGGGGGGATAAAAGGCAGTAGTGCAAGCGATAACAGATAAGTCACAAGCAGTAACCTGTTCAAAATGGAGAAAATATAGAAGTGAACCTTTTATATTCAAAAATGCCTTGTCAGGAATAGAGCTAACCCTATCATTCCTGAGAAATATGACTGTGTAGGATACAGGAAAAAACGGGGTTCTGGTGTACAGAGCAGGCTGTACAGTGGCCCATGAAATGAGTAGCTGACCCGGTCTTTTGCCAGGGATCTAGCTCTAAAAGTGTGCTAATGAACTGTGAGCCTAAAAAGAGGAAAATCCAAAGTGGTGTGAAAAAACTAACAGTGGAGAAAAATACACGATAAAGGGAGAGGGAGGGTGGACGCTGAAGTCCCTTGGTGGATACAGACAAAGTGGGAAGAAGAAAGTGAATCTGAGGTGTAGTAGGAAGGCTAAAAACTAAAGAATGGTTTAAGCAATCACAAATTTGTCCTAGTAGTAGCCCATTAAAACCGAAAATACAACATTAGAAACTGTATGCTCAAAAGCCTAGAAAAATAACAAGCTTTATCTATCTTCCCTATGAATAACGCTCATTAAGGGTAAGGGATTGAGAGCACCAAATGCTGCTGGATTAGGTGGAAAAAAACAGGGTTTATAAGGCATCTAGCATTAGCAGCTAAGAGGCCAGGGGTCAGTGTTACTGGACTGGTCATTTTCAGGGATTTGTTGCTAAAAGTGTGTGAAGATACTGTGAGTCTCAAAGAGAAAGAAAACCAGTGTGAGTTTCAAAGAGACAGAATAACAGGTATGTGAAGTGGATATGCAAACCACAAGTGGTGAAAGGAAAATAAAATAAAAAAAACTGAAAAACTAACAATAGGGAACACAGGCTGTAAAGGGGAGAGTGAGGGAGGACGCTAAGGCCAAGTGGTGGACAAGGGTGACATGTAACCCTGGACAAGGGAGGTGGCTCTGTGGCAATCCATAGCACTAAACACAGATTAATGGGGGTAAGTAAGTACTAGTACAGGCAATCATAATAATCTCTAAGCAATACCGTGTCAAATATGGTGAAAATCTATATGTGCAAATCCTACATTCAGGACTTTATGTTACCTCGCTTTGTTGGGCTAAGAGCTATCACTGTCTTACTTAAGAAACACACTCATACAGGTCACAGGGTCCAGAGCATATTATTTTCAAAGGTAAGAGTGTCCCCCTTAGCTGATAACAATGACCTAAAAACAGCCAGAGTCAGGATGACTATGCCAACTCGTGATAAAGGCTAAACAATCTTAAATAAAAGGGGGGGGTTACCAAAAAGGGGAGGGGGGAAGCAATGCTGAGACTGGTGAAAAGTGCAATGCCCAAGAGAAATCATGTGTGCAGAATGACCTGGGTATGTCCAGCTGGGTCTCCCGAGGCTTGCTCCACATGCTCAGGAAGAACACCGCAACCCAGGGAATCCAGCTTCACCACTGAGTTTTGGTCTGTTCCCTGAGACCAGGACATCCAGGGCAGCCACTGCCTCAATGAGGACTGATGACTCGACACATTAAGCCTTTCCCACACAATCATTTCCCGAGGCTGCACCAATATAGAGATACACAATGTTTTTTCTATATGTAGCAACTAGAAAATGCAGATATATATGTATAACATATTTTTATATATAATAACTAGGAAATGCAGAGAGATATATAACATATTTTTGATATATATAGTAACTAGGAAATGCAGAGATATACATTTTTTCTATATGTAGTAACATGCCAAGAATTAGAAGATTTGCATCATATCAGAAAAAAAATGAATGGGAGTTAAAATTGTTTTCAAGAACTGTAGTAATCGGGTTTATATCAGAATCGCGAAAGCTGTCTTTCATGAATGCATGTTCATCAACACATATAAGTCAAAGAACAAGACAATCGAAGTACCAAAAGTGCAAAATGGAGAATGCCGAACGGATTTTCTTGGCCAGCAGGGTGATCATGGGGATGAGGAAGTGAATCCTTTTCCCCACTGTAGTGCGGTCTCGGAGTCGGGATATATAAGTAAAGTGGGGTGAGGGGTGCAGGGGGGCTTGCCCACCTACAAAAATGTTTGAAAAAGTGTTTTTAGATAAGGTTTGTACAGTTAGGTTTACCTTACCTGTATAGCTCTGTTACTTCCGGGAATGCATTCGGCATTCTCCATTTCGCTTTTTGGTACTTCGCTGTTCTGTCGATGAACATGTATTCACGATAGATGGCTTTCACGATTATAATATAGACCCTAGCAATCTACTGTCAATCACATAACCAGGATCCAACAATCAACATTAAAGCCTAAAATATGGTGTTAATGTTAAGATTTCAAAGTCTGTCTTTCCAGGTCTTGAATCTAAAAAATATTGTTCTTTTTCACAAAGCATTCAGTAAAATAAGCTAGCAGCTTTGAAGTATATGTTACTGTTTCGTAATTTAAAAACAGGATGCAATTTCTATATGTCTGTTGATCTACAGTATACGAACTAATCGCATGAGTCCTAACATACTGAAAAATAAATCTGATTCAAAAATGAAAAGATAGGTAAATTATTTTAAAAAGAAACCAAATTCCAAAACTTACTGTTAAACCCTTAAAGCATTTTTACAAGGGAGCTCTTCTTACTCTAAACTCACAATACAGAGGGTAATGTCCTTCACAGCCCAGCTGATAAATGATTATGTTATGAAATATGTAATACCCTAAACACTGAGCATCAAATGGTTTAAAAAAAGTCTAACTACACAAAAAGGTAAATATCACTAACAGCAAATCGCAAACCACTGAATAATGCTATCCAAATAAAAATGTCCTATAAACCCTAGCTGTAAAAACAAAATCATGTGTCATCTCAGTAGTGGTACTGTTAGGGAAATGTTTTCAGTAACATAGTGTGTAGAGTTAGGGGCAAGGGTAGGGTTAGCACACCAGAGTTAGGTGGTGCACTCCTCCCAGCACCACTTAACTCATGTATGCTAACACTAACCCTAACCCTGCCCTGCCCCTCTTATCAGTATAGTTAACAGATCATCCAGTATAAAGTTTTGGCAGGTTTTACTGGCCATCAGTTTGTTAAGAACCTCAGTGGATTGTTCTAGTACTTTAAATTGTATTGGAAATGTTCTGTGTTTATAAGTGTTTATGAGTTGAAATTATCCCATTGCTCTAAAAACTAAGTTATTGAAGTAGTGCAGATTAAAGCTGAAACAGACTGAATGAGCCACCTTGTCTTGTCAAAACTGCTAGATTACTATCTTCATAAAGTCTATGAAATCCTGTAACTTTAATGATGAGTAGCAGAAGCATTATCTGTATCTATGGCTGGTCACAAGTAATCTGACTGACTGCAGTATAGAAGTATTTATGATCTGTAAAGCAACAACTGAACACGGGTATGAAAAGAGTAAGACCACTAGTATATTGAGACTACCAAGATGGTTGACTGACCAATGGATTCATTTCAGCTCTCCCAGTGCGGACAAAAAAAACCCCCTGAGAAATAAGAGCTAGCAATTCTGCCATCTTGAGTAAAATTAAATTACTGGCTACTGAATACACTGCCTGGATGCCAGAACAGAATAAATGTAGAGAATCTGAAAGAAAATTTGCTGGAAAAGGTGAAGAGAAATCACAGACTGGAAAGACTCCTGCAGTTCTTCAGAAAAAAGCAGTTTAAGTTCCAACTTTGGTACAGGAGATGACTTCCAGTAATTTAGAGGAATAATAAATCAAATGTACTCAGAGCTGACTAAAATCAATGAAACACTAAAAGAATATATCAACTCAAATAACAAAAGGGTGGAAAAAATAGAAGATTTAACTAGTTTATCAGATGAAGTGTTAAAACTTCAAATATCAGAGGCTGAAATGAAGAAAGGGCTGGCTGAGTATAAGACTTTTCAAGAAGATTTTCTGCTGTACCAGAGAGACTGGAAGCTACAAACTATATTAATTGCTTGAAAGCAGAAACAAAACAACTGGACTGGCATTCCACAGCATGATTTGCTAAATGAGAGGGCACATTGAGTGTATGCTCCAAACCTGGCCATGGGAAAGCAGCCAAGACCTGTATTAGTAAAGATGCAATCATACCAAGTATAAGAGTTGATTCTGACAAAACTTTGGCAAAGGGAAGAGTGTTAAAGATTAGAGACAGCAGAGTGTTTGTGGCAAATAATTATTCACTGTGCACCATGCAGAAGAAAAGTAAATTTATTCCAGAAATCAGGGAACGCCAAGAAGCAGGTGTGATATTCAAGGTGCTGTATTCAGATGTCTTCAGAATATTTTTCCCCTAGAGGATCAAAGACATTTTTGATGTAGAACAGGCTAGACAGCAAATACAAAAGTTTAACCAACAAAAAAATCTGATGTTGTCCTTTTCATTCTTCCTCAACATATGGGTTACAGATCTGATTCAGTCACAATCTACAGACTTAAAGATCCAACTTTTGTGCTCCACCCTCTACCCATAATGCCCTAGTCAGCCTACAATACCTGAGATCTCATTTGTGTCCATCTCATATGGATGTGGTTTAGTTCTCAGAAGCCTTTTTTTTCAATTGTTTGAGCATTTGTGAGTAGATTTTTAGGAAACTTTATTCATTTATCTTCTCTAAATCCTTCCACTTTTTATCTATCTAGATTGTCAGAATTTCTGTGTTAGTTCATTCTTTCTTTACTTTTCTTTTCTGAGCATTGTCAGAAAATTTGAAGGTCTTCGAGTCCTACTTCCTTGGATCCAAAAGGAAAACTTCAGATCCTAAGCCCTTGGGTGCAATAATTATATGAAGCAAATCACATCATACAACCCTTGGATGCGAAAACCTGAGATGTAGCTTCTGGTGTTTCAAAGACTTCCAGAACTCATTCACTCAAGTTTATGATTGATCCGGTGTCTCCTTGGATCCATTCTCCCTTCCTGCAAACCACTCTAAGGAAACACTGTAGGCCACAGTTCACTACTTCATCTATCAGGTCTTCCAGAAATCTCTCTCAGGTTGAAGTGGATAGGGTGATAAGGAAGGTTCTCAGAGCTCGATTCAGATGGTGGTTATTCCAGCTCCATCTCCCAAAAAAATCTGTGAGCCTCCCTTAAATATCTATATAGTAATATCTCCTTCTCTGATCCATCCCATAGTTTCAGAGACTTTGGATCCAAGCATCCTGAGAGAATTGGTGTCAGGGCCAGAGGGTTATGTCTTTAATTATGACAGTTTCCCTGACTGGTTCTACTCCTATCCCCTTGGATCAGGATGAGTCTTGGAGCAAAAGCATCATAGTCGAATCTAGGAGGCCTTGCCTCTCAGAGCCTCTGCGCTAGATATCTTGAGTCTGACTCTCTTCTTTAGGCATGGATTGGGACAGAGTTGGAGCTTGTCTGATTTGGAAATTTCAGCTCCAATGCGACCAGCAGTGGCTTCTTCTGGTTCATCTGTCTTCAAGGAAGTGGAGAGGATTTTCTCTCACCCAACAGATCTGATTCCCCTTTCTTCTTTGAATTATACATCTATTCTCCCAGCAGATCTGAGCTCTGATCCCATCAGACCTATTTCACAGAGACAGCTAGTGCCAACTAGCGTCCACACAGTTCCCTTAGATGAACCTCCCTCTCTTCAGAAGTCTCCCTAGAGCATCCTGCTGAGAAGGTTCCTCATAAGAGAACATGCAAAAGGAGATAAATAGATTCACCTTTGAAACCTCTCACAGAGGATACTGACTTTGACGAAGGGAAGGGTCTCCCAGATCACCACTTGATAATGTCTCATTTGGATACATTTTGGAGATCCTTAAGCAGAAGGGTGGTTGGTCCTCAGATACTCTTTTCCCAAGGAGTCAGTATTTTTGGAAACTTTTGGTTCTGGCCCAATCTATGTATTAAGTGACTTCCCCTGTTAATGAGCTTACTGACCTAGTCTCTCACTGGGCATGGAAGAAACTGTCTCTGTTGAACCAGTCCCCCATTATCTAGACAAGATTTTGGCACCAAAAAAGACAGATGCCATTGGAGCAAAGGAGTCCCTGTTGATGCTATGGTTGTAGCACCAGCCACAAAAAAGGAGCTAGCTGAGCAGAGCTCCTATGTCCATCCCCTTAATAGACAGTTGAGGGCTTTGTACAGATTTGGAAAGCTCATATTTGCTTCAGCAACCTTTGGCTTGAGGTCCCTGAACTATTTGGCACACTTTACAAAGCTGCAGAAGGATTGTACCATGGAGTTCTCAAAATCCCTTTCAGAGTATATGTCTGCGGTGGACTATAAAAGCTCATGCTCACAAATGGCCACGATATTATCCATTTCCAATGCATCCATGAGGTTGATATCCCATGTTGCAGTGGGTACCTCATGGGCTTTCGGTTTAGGCATTGACGTATGGAAACATGCCTGGATAGGGTTCTAAGACTTTGTAGAGCCTTTCATGTCTGCTTTCATTAGTGCTCCTTTTGCTGGAATGTCCTTGCTTGGTATTCTGTTAAAGAAATGCTGTCCTGCAGTGAACAGAAAGGAAATACCCTGTCTGTCATAGAGATTCACTTTTCTACCCCTCAATAATCCTTTTCCTGAAATCAGTGAAGAGGCACTAAAATGTGATTCCATAAATCCCAGTGATCTTTCCAGGATTCACATTGGGATAACTCCTTCAGAGGCAGAAGGAGTTCAAATGAAAGATGCCATCATCACAGCAGAGGAGGCCTGGAAAAATAGGGTTTCTACGATTCTTTTCCAGCAAGACCCTTTCAGCACTCCTGAAGGATTACCTGACTGCTCACATCTGGAGGCAGTCAGGGGGGCACTTGTCCCTGCATTCAGATTCCTGGGCTTCTATAACAAAAGATTCTTGGGTGCTAAAGATAATATCCAGAGGTTATCTCATACCATTTTTTTCAGATTCCCCCAACTAAAAGAAGAAAGCTTCCTGATGTTCCACCCAGTCAGACAGAGGCTGCAGCTCAAGAGATTCAAATGCTGCTAGACAAGAGTCATCCAAGAGGTCCCATCACACCAAAGAGGATTCAGAACTTACTCAAGAGTCTTTTCAGTGCCAAAGAAGACAGGGGACCTGAGACCAATTTTGGATCTAAGCAATGTGAACCTATTTGTGAAGAAATCAAAGTTCCAAATGGTCATGGTTCAATTCATTTTGACGTTTTTGCACAAGGATGATTGGATGTGCTCAGTCGATTTTCAGGATGCGTACTATCATGTCAAAGTGAACAGATACTATGGAAGATATATGCACTTTCAGTTAGGAGCCAGCCTTTATCATTTCAGAGCCCTGCCCTTTGGTCTCATTACAGCCTCCAGGTTGTTTACAAGTGTACAGGAGTGGTAGCAGCTCACCTGAGATTGAAAAGATTCTCGTTTCCATATTTAGATGACTTATGCTTTAAAACCCTAATCAGACATCTCCTAGAACAGTCCAGGGACTATTTGCTCCAGCTTTGTCAAACACTAGGCATTGCAGGCAACATCTCCAAATCTAAACTACAACCAGTAGAGAGTCTGGAGTCCATTGGTGCCCAGCTAAACACAATAAATCAGTTTGCTTCTTTGCCTGCTTCTAGATACAATTCGATTCCAGGTTCAGCAAATCCTTGTCCATTCTTCTCCTCCAGTCAGACTTATCCTTCAAGCTCTAGGTTTGATGGCAGTGGCAATAGTCTTAATTTTCTTAGCTCATTTTCTATATGTGTGTTCTCCAACGGACTCTAACTGTTCAATTCTGCAACATAATCTATCCTTCCCAGTCAAGCTCACTTGTATATGCAGAAACAATCTTTATTGGTGAGTCCAAATGAATGATTTTAACCTGGGCAACCCCTTCATTGTGCCTCCTTCAGTGTCTCCTGCAGGTGGAGCATTTCTTGGGAAGGACTGTCCAAGGCATGTGGTCCCCTCAAGAGACCATTTCACACACCAGTATCCTAGAGATGAGAGCAGACCTATTAGTGTTGCAGTTATTTCAAGATGTTTTCCCTCTGGGGACTATTGCAATTCAAATCTGCAACATGTCTGTAGTCTGTTACATCATAAAACAAGGGGGAACCCAATCTTCTCCCCTCTGTTGAGAAGCTATGAGAGTGTGGCAGAGATAAATCTTCTCCAACCCCTTTCTAATGTCAATGCACATTCCGGGGAAGTCCAATGTAGTAGAGGACAAATTCAGCAGATTCAATCTGATGTCTCACGAGTGGTCTCTCAATCAATCAGTGGTGGAGAAGATTTTCCATTATTGGGGCCAACCTTGCTGCAATCCCTTTGCATCTCTCTCTCCAAAGCAACAAGTGAACCAGGTATTTTGCCCTGACCACCCCCCCATGAAGAGTCACTACCAGATGCTGTAGTTCACATTTGACCCTCTTGTCTCCTTTACTCCTATCCCCCAAATCCCCCATTACCTCTGATTCCAAAATTCTTACAGAAAACCAGTCAGTTGAAGAGCTCAGCTAACCTCATTGCCCCCTTTTGGCCTCACCAGGCATAGTTCCCTTTTCTTTGGTCTCATCTTCTCTATGGATACTGGACTCCAGTACAAACCTTTTCTCACATCCCTCAAGGATGAAAAATCCCAATATTCCAAGCCGCAAACTAATCACATAGTTTCTTCAATTCTATTAATAGCTAGACAGCCCACACTTAAATCCCTGGATTGCCATACACCTTTATCTTAATAGAAAACTTCTGCTAGGAAGATTTATGGGAGTAAATGGAAAATATTCTTAGTCTGAGCCCTTAATAAGGAAATTGATCCTTTTACTGCTCCTTTTTCTTCGGTAACGGAGTTATTAGCTTCTTTTTTTCAGGACGTTGCTAGTTTTTCCACAATGAAAGTACAATTAGCAGTCATATCACTTTTTCACTCAGGAGAGAAAGTTTCTTGTTTAACTTCTAAATTGTGCAAGGCTTTCCTAAATGGTACCATTTTACTCAGGCCTCCAGTGAAAGATCCATCAACTCCTTGGGATTTAACAGCCATACTTCATGGGTTAACACAACAATCTTTTGAACCTTCAGCCAAAACCAGTTTAACTCATTACATCTGAGTGACGTCTCCAGGTGCATCTGCAGTTAACTCCTACTGACGCCTCTAGACATCAAATATTGCTTGTTCATATTTGCATCAATAGTTCCAAAACCATGCTATGTACAAGGTTTTAAAAGATTTCATCTTAAAGCTTACAGAATGGCAAACTCAACTGCATTAATATTTGACATCTGTATAGTACAGGTAAGTAGACATTAACTATTGTTTTTATGATATTAATTTATATAGATATGATTTTCACATTTGTCTAAATATCTCAACAACCATGTAACAAAGACAAAACTCCTTAGCCTCATATGAATGCTCTCCATTAGATAAATAAAATGCTGCAGATAGTATGTGTGTAACTTGAGTGGTTGCTGAAATATTGTAAGTTGTTCACAAAATATTACAAATATAATAGCAACTATGTTTACTGTGACTTATAAAATTCACTTTAAGACCTAGAACCTAAAGAATACAAACACTATAAAAACAGTTTGTGCTGAAGAGTTTTCCATTTATATTTGTTTCATATCCCCTATGGTTCCAGAGATATGAACATCTGTTTGAAATGTTGGGACATAATTTGATTCTGTCAAAAGGCTTAGGCTCCACCCACTGGAAGTTACAGTGCAAACTTCCTGAGCTCTGAATTGAATATCAGTCAGACAATTTATTTGCCTGTCTTCTTCCGTAACTTTTCAAATAAGGGAGAATACATGCTACATCTTTTAGATGTACATAGACAACTATGTTTCTATTTACACAGGACAAAGGATTTCAGGAAAACAGACCGGTTGTGTGTCTCTTTCTCACCCAACAAACTGGGATCACCGATTTAATAAAGTTACCCTGGCCAAATAAATTACAAATTGCACTTCTTTTGTATATTCCCAGCAAGGACTGTCCCTACCAAAATGTCCTAAAATCTCTTCAACTAGATTCATGACCACTTCTTCTGCCTTCTGGTCTAGAACATCCATTGATGATATTTGTGCAGGAGCTAGCTGGTATAATCCCCATACCTTTATTGCTCATTACAACTAGACTTGATTTCTAGAAGTAGAGATGCTTTTGGTTCAGCATTTTCCGGTGTTATCCAATGGACATACTGGAACATTTTGTTCCAGGTCTCAGCCCTAGTTTTATTGTTATCTCCTTTTTCCTTCTAAATCTTAACAACTATAAGGCACAAACTCGATCTGAGGCATTGTAGGCTGACTAAGGCATTATGGGTAGAGGGAGGATTTCGAGAGTTGGATCCTTAAATCTGTGGAATGCAGCTGAGTCAGATCCAAGGTTGGAACCATAACCCATATGCTGGGGAAGAATGAAAACAGACAACACAGATGCATAGTTACGGTGAGTACATAACTTTAATTTATCCATCAAGCAGCAATGAACTGTTCGTTTCATTCTTCTGACAATAAAGCCCATAGTGGGACTTTGCCAGTGAAACCTTTTCCAATGGTCCAAAGAAAAATGCTTGAGAGACAGAAAAAACCACAGGAGAAAAATCTAGAGTACCCTTGACTTGAAAAAGAGTCTGGTGTTGGGAGATGGAGATGAACATGAAGAAGACCAGCAATACTGAAATTAGTGAATAAATGTGAGATTATAAAGCATCAGTCACATTTGTGAAATATGGCTTTGCAAGAAAAAATGGCTGAGAAAGACTGGACTTTTGTTGACTTTGTTAAACTTGTGGTTGTGCTGTAAGGCATATACCTCACTTTACATCATTAATGTTTAGAAGGACACTAAAGGGGAAAAAGTAGCTGTAAATAAAACAATTTTTATTCCTAATAGTATTTGCATAAAACATTTCATGATATAAACTACATTTTGTCTAGTAAAGCAGTATTTTATAGTATGGAGCCGGGGTATTTTAAATGTGGGGATGAGGGTGAGTCATTTCAGTGATTGTTTTATGTTATAAAGATATTAAAGTAAACAAGTACCATTTATAGTTTTAAGAAATATAAGTTTTTAAAATTAAAACAGAGAACAAAGTCTGGACAAAAGTTAAGTTAATATTCTGTAATTGTTGCTGCTGGGGTGGGGTGTAAAAGTGAGATGAGGTGTTTTTTTTCTTATTTTTGCATAGGTGAATGTTTAGATTAATATCCTTGGCTTAATCTAAAAACAGCCTTGAAAATAAAACAAAGTGATGATTGTCATGAGAAGTGCTGAGTTTCTTGCATATGGCAGTGATATTAGTTTATCTGATGTTGTCAATTTTAATTCTATCCCCAACTTATGAGTTTGTATCCAATCCTCGGATCTAACTCAGCCGTTAATAAAGCTTGTGGTAAATAAAAATCTCTTGTGCTCCTCCCTTATCCATAATGCATCAACCCAAACCTACCTCGGATCTGGTTTTCTGGTTTTCATGAAAAAAGTGGACAGCCTAGCTCTCGAGCTTTTACAGATAAGTGACAGTTTTTCTCCATAAAAATATCCTAAAAACCTAACATTTTCTATATTACAGTTTTAACTTTCTTAGCCCTTACCCTTATACAAGTAAGTAGTTCTTCATTTACCATAGCTGATAATTTCCCTTTTTCCCCTTTCCTTTTTTTATCATCGACCCTTCAGTAATTATAATTCTGTCTTTTACCTTTCTACACTTTCATGTAGTCCTGTAGTCCTTTTTACCATTGTTGGTAAATTTTTTCCTGTCTTTGCTTTATAGATATATTAAAACAAAAAGTCTTGAAAAATGTGACAGTCTCAAATGGAAATGACAAGAAATAACTGTATAAAACATCAACCTGCCAAACTTTAGTGTGTGCATGCAAAACAAAAGTTGGAAATGCACATTCAAAAATGCTGTCATGTACAATAGGTGGAAGCAATAATGTCTTGTCAAAATGGCTGCATTATCCATCTATTTAAAGGTGTAGACAAAAAGGTAAGATTATTGAATTATATTAAGAAATGCAGAATGCACACAGTAATGCTGCGGGAGACACAGTTGGAAAGAAATGAGCCTGTAAATTTGATAAAAAAGGATTTCAGGATGGATATTCAACAAACTATCATAGACAAAGGAAAAGGGGGGAATAATTATGCTAATTGCTAGAGGAGCTCTACTACTGATTAAAGAGAAGAAAAGAGATAATAATGGTAGAGTTGTGATAGTTAGGGGCAAGGGAGGAGGATTACACTGGGATATACTTATATTTCGCCAAAAACTGCTTTTATGGAGCTTAAGAAAATTTGAAAGAAGGTATCAGTTTTCAGTAGGGAATACTACAACAGTGAGGATATATCTGGGGGATACAGAAGGGAAAATATTACGAAAGAAGGTAGAATTCGGAAGAAATTTGTGAAAATATTTGGTATGGAAGATTTAAATGCAGCAATAGGATCTTGGAGAGAATTTGCATACTATTCTCCAAGGTACTATATCTGGGCTAGACTAAATAGAAGTTGTATTTCACGGGAGCATGTGCATTTAATTGTCAACTTCAACACCCATCCTATAACTATTTCAGATCATGCACAGATAAAAACTAAGATAAAAATGTAGGGTAATGATGTAATAATGAGAGACTGGTACTTTCACACCTACTTGTTAAAAAGAGAGGAATTTAAGGTAGAGGAAATTATTTGAGAATTATTAGGGACAATAGAAGTTTCTTCAGAAGTTATAGCTAGTAAGTGGGATAAAATGAAAATGAAGTTTAAAAAAGGGTGGAAATAAAACAAAAATTGATACAGTTAAGAAGTAATAGGGATTATTAAGAGAGGGGAATCTCACAGAACAAGAAGAGGTGCAACTGCAGAATGCTAAAGGAAAAATAAGGGAGTATATGAATAATATGCATGAGTTTAGAAAGATTTCTGCTAAACAATTGTTTTTTCCATAATATCTCCAGAGCACAAAAACTTTTAGCACAATGGCTTAGACAACAGAAAGTAGAAAGGGTTGTCACCAAACATAGGGAATCTATAACAACAAAAATAACAAGAGATTTTCTAGAAGTATTAAAGATATTTTGGAAAATTTATGAAATTTGTATAAAGCAAAGAAATCTAGAAATCAAGAAATAGCTCAAATGTAAATATGTATGGAAGACTTAAATAAGCCATTGCCAGAGATAGATAAGGCTCAACAATTAACATTTAATGTGCAAGGAAATAAGATAAAAATGGTGATAAATAATAAATCTGCCAGAAAGTCTCAAGGAACAGAATGTATTCCTGTGGAAGTTTGGAAGTTAGAAGGGAAGAAAGTGGTAAAGATCTGGAAGGATGTTTTTAACAGTATTTTAAAAGAAGGAGGAACATCAAAATCTTGGAAGAAAGCTATGGTGGCTGTGATACCTAAAGTAAAGACTCAACAGACTGAGCTTCATATAGATCCATTTTAATTTTTAGTCATGATTATAAAAAGTGGCAGATGTGTATATGGATCAATGTGGTTTTCTGGAGGGGTGGCAAACATTTGACAACATTAATAGAGCAACAAGGATCCATTGGGGAGCATATTGCAAGAAAATGCCACTGTTTTTCATGGGTCTTGATACAGAAAAATCATTCAACAGAGTAAGCTAGGATTTTATGAGTTGGGAAATGGAAATATTTGCATTCCCTGATATAATAATAAGGTTCATTAGGAGACTATATGAAAGACTGAAGGAATTAATTAAAGTGAGAATGTTTCTCTCTGATAAGCTATGTCTGAATAGAAAAACCAGGCAAGAGTGTTCTCTTTCTACTTTGTTATTTAACTTATATTTAGAACCACTGACAAAAAAGTAAGTGGCTCAGAAATTCAAGAAGATAACTGTTATGATAATTAAGAAAATGTGGCTTTATTTGCAGATTATATTATTTTCTACCTGATAAATCCAGAAAAAGAACATCTCAGTATTATGGATCATTTTCAGTCACTTTCATTTCTATTCAGGGTATAACATTAATGAAGATAAAACAAAGGATGTAGTCATAAATCATGTACCCACACATTAATTGGTTCAGCAATACTCCTTTTTATGGGGACATGATAAGATGAAGTATATTATGGCAGCTTAAGTTATGTAGGTAGAGACTAAATAAAAATAATACAAAAACTGTGAAGCTAGAAGCTTTTGTTTATGGATATGTTTAGTAGATACAAGCAGTGAAATTGTTTTTAGTCTCTTTGGTTTTAGATATAGGTCTGATATGTTTTTATCAACCAAATGAGACTTTGTGGACAATAATTAATAAAGAGGTGAAATAATTTCTGTGGAAAGGGAAGAGGGCAAGGGTCAAATTTAATAAGATGATCCTCCCAAAAGAACAAGGTAGTCTAGGATTACCTGATTTGAAGGGATATTTTAGAGCTACACAATTAAGGCTCGGATACGCACACAAGCAGAAATTTATCATTCAAAGTGGAAAGGGATGATGATGATAAAGTGGGGGGATTCAAGAAATAAGGAGAGAGTGGGAGTTTGGATATAGATCCTTAAGAAGAATATCAACAGCCATACAGATTATTATATTCGTAAAGTAGCAGAAGGTAAACTAAGAACTAAGCCAACACAAAAATGAAGAAAGGAGATTTGATGATACTGATGACCACAGGGAGGGCCTACAGCAAATAAGCAAGAGGGGGCTGGAATTGATTGCAGAAAACTGCCAAAGGAACCAAGGTATTGAGAGCAAATAACTAGAGAGGGGAAAGGTAATAGAATGGAATGAGGCCAAGATCACATTTGGACTGCATGTTATAGACTGCTTCCCTACAAAGGATTGTTATCGCAGTATAGGCAAAGATTAAGGGATAGGGGACTCCTACGTGAAAAATCTGCTCTTGTAGCATTTTAGTTGAATTAAGAATAGAAGTTTCTATTAAAAAAGGAATAATTAGTAGTGCATATAAAATACTGCATGATAACTATATGAATCAATCAAAGGAGGTTAGAAAAGACTGGGAAGAGAGCCTGAATAATTAATTTTCAAGGGAACAATGGGAGGACATATGTATGCCTTCCAAGTATGCAACAAAGTCTACAAGGTTTAGGATTTTCATTTAGATGGAAAATACTGGAGGTGTGATGGGGAAGCTAGAGGTAACTGGAAACATACATTTTGAGAGTGTAATTATCTTACAGATTTCATAAATTCCTTACAGAGTACTCTGTCAGAAATGCCGAATGAGCAAATGAGTATGACTAAGGAAATTACATTTTGAGCTGGGACACAGAATATGAATTGCTTAGACATAGTAAGGCCTTGTTAAGTAAATGGTGGCTGCCACAAAAAGCAATTACTAGAAAATGGAAATCAAAGTCTAAAGCAACTATATTTGAAGTACTGAATATTTTAACAAAGATAACATAACTGGAGGTAAGATCTTTAGAAAAGAGAAGGAGCAAATTACATTGAAAAAAAAAATGAAAGAACAATAAATGCAGTATAATGTTCTGGAGGAGAAGTGAGATTTAAGGGAAGGAAGGAATACAGCAATGTATGTAATGTTAGACAAAAGAGTATATGTGATGTATAATGTATGTCACTGGGAATAAGTCAATATGGTTTGTTTTCTTTTATATTAATTTGTGTTTGCCTGAGTCTTTAGTGATAATTTAATAAAGGTGTTAAAAAGAGTACTAGTATCTTTTCGAGGCAGAGCAAAATGTGTTTGAAAATAAGATAGATATTTAGAAGGGACATGGATTATTTTTCAGCTGAGTTCCGTACATCCATATGTTATTTCTGCTGTCTTTATCAAAACTGCCTGTAATATTTTATTATGCCAAAGACTGTATGAATACCTTGTGGTACTATTATCAGTCTTACCATTTAGCCTGCAAAAATGGTATTCCATTCTTTTGTTGTCAAAAGGATGGTTCAAATATGATGTCATCTAAGAAATCTGCGTAGGTCATAAGTGGTGCATTAATAAAACCAGCTACGATCCTTTGAAAATTCCATTGCTTCGATACTATTAAGAAGGTAGTATATTTTTGTAAAGTACCAATTTCACGATTCATTTTAATATTCAGAACTATCTCTGCCTTCCTGTAACTATAACTTTTACATGTGGTATATTTAATCTAGGTATATTTCAGGGTCTAGTTCATGTTGTCATAAGCTGACAATATTGAATATGATATTGTCGGCATGACAATGTCGAAAGTTCACAACATTGCGCAGGTAAACAGAAATCTCTGTAAGGGGGAGATTTCCGTTTACTTCAATGTAGTGCAGTCTCAGAGTTTATATATTTAAGTAGGGGGGGTGTGGGGGTGCAGGATGGCTTGCCCCCCTGCCTATGTTAGTTAGTTTTTTTTATTGATTTATTTATTTTTTTACGTTATTCAATATTTTACTACTTCGATCAATAAAGTTCGACCTTATTGATTCTATGTAGTAAAATTTCGATAACGTGATATAGACACATATTTCAGGCTAAATATATTAATTGGAGAGTATTTTATTGTAAATGTTAAAACTTAAAAACGGACTCAGATATAGACTTGCAAAAGGAAAAATCCATTCATTCTAACTTTAAATTTATCCAGCGTTCTGGCAGTTACAGAATATTTACCTTATGAACAGGAAAAGGTAGATAGAAAGCTTTTTTGTGTACAATATTAACACATAATATCAGGCATGACTAAAATCCTAGAACTTGCAAAGGTTACAGAGAAATTGCCACAATAATGCAGAAATGTAATTTTATGAGTTTAAATCACCAAATAAATCCCCAAATGATTAAATATGGTACAAGGGCAAACTGGTACAAGTCTCAATGTCTTTGCTCAAAATGTTTATATTGCAAAGCTCTTAGAGCTGCCAATTTGAATGATTTTCTTGGACAGAACTGAAAAAAGTAAGTCAACACTCCTTTCCATACTACTATTAAATTTGCAGGAAGTTGAGTAGTTGTTTGTTACCCTTCTTCCAAAATATACTTCATGTTATTGAAAGCAAATGTCTCTTTAACTTCTAACAGAAAATACAGAACAATTGAGTATCAAGTATCCTCATCCTTTATTTTTATATTCTGTAACACTGCAGAGGGAAAAAAGTGTCCATGTCACTTGTTTTTTATAATAATTAGAAAGAGAGGATATGGAAAAGATGTAGAATTGTAGATTGATTTAGTCTGATGATATATTTGAAGATCACTGAAGAAGGCAGGTTGCCTAAACCGGTCTGATAGTGTGGTGGTTTTTCAGTGTAGCCACAATAAAACATATATGTCTTACTCCTCGGGTGCTGGCCTCTTTTGTTGGAAACATTGTTCATGCTTTTTGGCCTTATGCACCAGCCGTACTTGCGAGAGCTGTTTAAAATATCTGCAAAGGCAAAATAAACCCTTTCAGTTTTGTTTTTTGTTATATGTGTGCTTATTTAACAATTGGATAATGTCTGATTATAATGAGTGTTGCCTCCTCTTAGGAAATAAATTGTCCTAAGACACACCTGCTGCTGAACAGAAGGGTAGAGCAGATTCTTGGAGAAATAAAATCCACAATTGCTATTTAGTTTGACATCCATCCATCCACAGCCCCTTCTTCCTATTTTTCACATGGGGTTGGGGTGTCACTGCAACACTTACAGAGAAGGCTTATAGGAATAGGCTTATTTAGAGCCAGTGTTCACTCACCTAGGTGGCATACTTTCTAAAAATGAAAAATAGTTATTAAAGTCTAATCAGCAATATCTGGCACCTCATTAAGAACTTTAACGAATGTTTCAGCTGCTGCAACAAAACGTGGATTTTGATATTTTTTTAACTTAGACATAGCCTGAATGCCTAAGTGATGCCCCAGAAAAAATGCTTGGAAAGTCTTATTCAGCAGTAAAACTATCAAAACATACAGGAATCACGGACTGATCTTGCTACTGAATTGTGAATTACTTATTGCAAATACTACGACATAAAATCATTTACAAGTTAGAGCTCATATGTCAGGAGGAAGGAAGGAGTTAAATATAAGTGACTACTTTTCCCTTATGATAGTAACTTAGATCACCTCCAACTTAGTATGCCACCAACTGTAAGACAAATCACGAATGCAAAACAAGGATGAACTCTGCTGATATGTGATATTGCCTGTGAAATGCATCAGTTATATTGGGATGGTAAAGCCAGTATTAAAACAAGAAGTCAAACATTGATAACACTGCAAAGAACTTTTAACATCTAATATTAATGGTGATAAGTGTTTAAGCTGTTTAAATGTGTGCCAGCATAAGTGAACTGGCTATATTAGAACATTAAAGGTTCAAAACTTCGAATGTTCTAATATCAACCCCTATTCAGTTAAAGCAGAAAATATCGAAGCAACGGAAAACCAAATTTTTTCCTAGGGAAAGAATCCGGTTGTCCATTTCTGTTGCTTCAATATTTTCAGTGCTGTGGTGGAAAGTTATGGGTCGGGTTCAGGTAAGTGTGTGATTGAGTGCAGGTTAGGTTAGTTAGGGTTAGGGTGTGGGTTAGGTATGTGTGCGACTGTGTGGACGTGAGGGTTAGGGCGGGTTATGAGTTAGGGTTAGGGCATGGGTCAGGTAAGTGTGCGATTGTGTGGACGTGAGGGTTAGGGTGGGGTAGGTGAGTTAGGGTTAGGGCGCAGGTGAGGTGAGTGTATGATAGTGACGGATCTTAGGGTTAGGGTTTGGATTAAGGTAAGTGGATAGTTAGTGGTGTGTGTATAGTTTATTATAGGGTTAGGTGTAAGATTTTAGGTGTATGTGTGTGGATTGATGTTTGTTTGGTGCGCTTGTGTTGTGTGTATGTGTTTTGGAACAGCAAATTTTTTTCCCCTCGGAAAAAATTTGCTATTCTGTATATTCGATGTTTTCAGCTTTCACTGAATAGGGGTTGATATTAGAACATTCGAAGTTTTGAAACTTCGATGTTCTAATATAGACCCTAAGTGGACTATAGTGTGTATAATTCAAAACAATTCCAGCATCAGCCATTTTATACTCAGATTATAAAGTAAGGTTTAAATAAGTGTTAAGACATACCTAAAAGAGATGGATCATTTCTGCTTTATCTACAGATTTTAATTCTTAACTGGAGGGATGTCACTGTGGAATAAATGACTGATCTGATGTTGACAATTTTCATTCATTCCTCAATATATGGGTTTGGATCCAATCCTCGGATCCGACTCGGCAAGCTTTTTACAGCTCGTGAATACTGCAAACGCTTGAGCTCCTCCTTTACCCATAATGCACTTGCCCCCATCCCTACCTCATATCTCATTTGCTGTCTTCACATAAGGACATGGTCACTATCAGCTCTTGAGTGTTAGTGTTGTAATAAGAGATAAGTAGAATAATTGTTCTTCATTTTTTTTTTTGGTATCTTTAAATTTCTATCTATATTAACTAATTTCCTTTTACTTCCTTTATCCTATACCTTTTTAGGGTAACTTACCAATGTTGGTAAATTTTGATATTCTTTCTCCTCTGTGTTATGGCAGCTCTTATATTACCATTGCTGATAACTTTTCTTTTCTGACTTCCATCAAAAAAACCTTCTGCATTTTCTCTATTTAGAATAGGTGAAAAACCTTTGAGTTTCAAGAAATATAGAGATTGTGGTCATAAGATTCCACTCTCTGATGCCCATGACTCTTGTGTATATTGTTTAGGACCCGAACACTTAAAGGCAACCTGTGACATCTGCAAAGGTTTTAAACTCAAGGCTTTGATCGGTCAGAAGAACAAAACTGATTTTGAAAGGATTTGTTTCAACTTCTTTTTCTGAGTCACAGACTGGAGCTCAGCCCCCCAAGGTAGGCAAGAAAGAGTCCAGAAAATGCCAAATGGAACCTTTTGGATCCTCTATTCCTCCTTCTGATCCAACCACATAGCCAGCCCAGAAAATTTTGAAACAGTTGCATCCGAAGACCAAATCCTCAGATCCAACAGTTTCAGATACAAAATCTGCCTCATTGGATCTGATTCTTCAGTTGCTGAAACAGCTCCCCTGTTCCTGGTATGTGTCTTCTTTTGAACCTGTCCCCTCTCAGCTACCACCCCCAATTTTAGAAAGACATCATCACTCTAGGTCCCCTTCCGTGGCCTTTTCTTTTCATTCTTCCAGGAGTCTGACAGAGGCAGATGTGGATAGAATGATAAGGAAGTTTCTCTCGGCACAGATTCAGATGGGAGTTCTCCTGGCTGTGACCCCTTCAGGTCCGAAGACCTTCGTTAGTATTACTCCACCCATCTTGGCTCCTTCTCTAATCCATCCTTCAGTTTCAGAGCCCTTGTATCCAAGTTTTCTGGGACTGCCTGTATTGGATCCAAGGACTATTGTATCCTCAGCTCCAACACCTTCTCTGAATGGACCAAGTTCAAGCATGTCAGAGATAGATCGGTCTCAGAACAGAAGTGTTGTTGTTGGATCTGAGGTGTTAGAGTTAACTTCAAAGCTGTTGGAGCTGTCTCTGCCCCTTGTAGCCACAGAATTAGACAGCTCAGCTCCAACTTCTGCCTCAGGTGGACTGCCTTCAGATCAGAGGTAGCTGGCAGTCCAGAAGCATGTCTTCTCAGCTCTATTCATGTTCTTCTCCTCGGAGCATTTTGCTTTTGAGGTAGTGGAGAGAGTGTCTTCTAAAGGACAGGTGATCCCCACCTCAGATCTTCCTTCTGGATCCCATATGTCTTTGTGTCTTGAGCTGCAATACTCTACTTTATTGGGGCAACCAGCCCAAAGTCTCCAGACTACCTGGCAGTGTATACTTATGTCTTCTGAAACTTCTCTTGGCCATCCCACCAAAGAAGTCCCTAGGAACAGAAAGTGCAAGATGAGATGAGGGACTTAGATTCCCCTCAGGTGTCAGTCATGGAAGATACTGATTTTGATGAAGGGGAAGAGTCCCCAAGATCATCACCTGATAATGTCTCCTCTGGAGACATTTTGGAGATCCTTAAGCAAAGGGGTGGTTGCTCTACCGATAACTCTTCCCAAGAGGAATAAATATTCCTGGAGACATTTGGTTCTAGCCCATATACTTCCTGGGTAACTCTGCCCACTGATGAGCTCATTGATTTGATCTCTTGGTGGACATGGAAGGAACTCAATTCTATTGAACCAATCCCAAAGAAACTAGATAGGATCCTGGCACTAGCAAAGGGAAGAGAGTTCTGGAGCAAAAGAGTACCAGTATGTGCCATGGCCATAGTGGCAGCCACAAAGAAAGAACTCACAGAGCAGAGTTCATCTGTTCACTACCCCCCCCCCCCCAACAGGTAGTTCAGGGAGTTGGACAGATTTGGGAAGTGGGCTTATGCTTCAGTGACTTTTGCACTTAGATCTCTGAACTATTTGGTGCACTTCACCAAACTTCAGAGAGATTTTATTAAATAACTGTCCAAATCCCTCACAGGAGCAATAACTGCTGAGGCACAAACTTATGTTAACTCACAGTTGGTTACACTATAGTCAATTGCAAATTCATCCATGAGGCTCATTTCACATGCAGCTGAAGGTACCTTAAGGACAGCTGGTTTAGGCATTTCCATTAGGAGACATGCCTGGAAGTGCTTATGTGATTTTGTGGAGCCATTCATGCCCTCCTTCATCAATGCATCCTTTGATGGAAGTTTTTGTTTGACCCTAAAGTCAAAGACACACTCTGCAGGTGTGATCAAGATGGTAAGACGTTGTCTGCAGTGGGAGTACATTTTTTGACTCCTCAAAAAAGCTTCTCTAGGAATCAATGAGGTGGTTGAAAAGTGTGGTACAAAAAGTCCCATGGTCCTTTCCATGATCCACATGGAGATAGTTCCGCCGAGGTAGAGGGGAAGACTCCAACAGAAGATGCCACCTATGCAGCAGAGGAGGCCCACAGAACCAGGGGTCTGGAGAGTCCTTCTGTGACAGACCCTACCAGCGCTCCTGAAAGGAGACCCAATTGTCCACCTCTGGAGGCAGTTGGGGGTCATCTATTCCTGCTGGACATTACAAAAGATACATGGGTGCAGAGGATTATTTCCAGAGGTTAAATGATACCCTTTTTCCTACCCCTTCTTCAACAGTAAGCAAAATTCCTGATATTCCAGCAAGTCAGAAGAAAGCAGCAGCTGTACAAATGAAATAGCTGCAAGAAAAAAAGAGTCATCCTAGAAGTCCCCCCAGGCCAGAGAGAATCTGAAACTTACTCAAGATTCTTTTTAATGCCAAAGAAAACAGGGGATGGGAGACCAGTTTTGGATCTCAGCAATCTGAATAAATCGGTTCAATATACAAAGTTCTGGATGGTGATGGTTCAGTCCATTTTGACTGTTCTGCACATGGGCAACTGGATAGATCTTTAGGATGTGTACTATCACATAAAAATCAACAGGCAATCCAGGAGATACCTATACTCCCAGCTAGGAGAAAGTAATTTCCAATTCAGAGCACTGCCCTTTGGCCTCACCACAGCCCCCACGGTGTTCAAGCACATGGCAGTAGCAGGGGCGGCTCGTGGCATCGGGCTGCCGGACTGCAGCCCCCTCAACATAAAAAATAGAAAGGAAAATAAAAAAATAAAAAATTATTTTTTAAAATTTCGCACACTTCGCGCATGCGCATGCGCAGTAGTCCCGACTACTGTCGGTCTATGCGCATGCTCAAGGCAGTCCCCATAGGGGGACACAAGGAGACATCTGTGCACATGCTCAAGGCAGTCTGGCAGTCCCCATAGGGGGACACAAGGAGACGTCTGTGCACTTTTAAAGTGCACAGACTCGCTAGGATTATGGGTCGCGTCCGGACTGCAAGAGCAGCAGCAGGACTCGGGAAGGAGCATTGGGATCTCGTCGGGCTTTCCTTGGGATCTCGTGGGTCTTTGAGTATTGCGCAGGAAGGATGTACGTTAGCTGAATATATTCAGGTAAGTGTATGGTGCTGTTTACCTTTATTTTACAATGTTTATTTGTGTGTGTATGGTGCTTATGCTTTACTGGAGAGAGAGTTTGTGTGTGTATGGTGCTTATGCTTTACTGGAGAGAGAGTTTGTGTGTGTATGGTGCTTATGCTTTACTGGAGTTTGTGTGTGTGTGTATGGTGCTTATGCTTTACTGGAGAGAGAGTTTGTGTGTGTATGGTGCTTATGCTTTACTGGAGAGAGTGTGTATGGTGCTTATGCTTTACTGGAGAGAGTGTGTATGGTGCTTATGCTTTACTGGAGAGAGTGTGTATGGTGCTTATGCTTTACTGGAGAGAGTGTGTATGGTGCTTATGCTTTACTGGAGAGTGTGTATGGTGCTTATGCTTTACTGGAGAGAGTGTGTATGGTGCTTATGCTTTACTGGAGAGAGTGTGTATGGTACTTATGCTTTACTGGAGAGAGTGTGTATGGTGCTTATGCTTTACTGGAGAGTGTGTATGGTGCTTATGCTTTACTGGAGAGAGTGTGTATGGTGCTTATGCTTTACTGGAGAGAGTGTGTATGGTGCTTATGCTTTACTGGAGAGAGTGTGTATGGTGCTTATGCTTTACTGGTGTGTGTGTGTGTGAAAATGCCCCAGGTGCTTATGGTGGTGTGGTAGGGAATACCTCAGGCTTGAACCCTGTACCCTGTATGCAGGTGTTAAAGACTTAAGTTCCCTACCCACCACCATTTGTAAAAAAATTGCAGATTTTTGCCTCATATTCGATCTGATCTGTTCCTCATAATATCTGTGGTTTGTAAATGTTGCAATGCTTGATATTTGATGGTGTAGTAGTAGCATTGTTGCCTCACAGCTGCAGGTTCTTGGGTTTGATTCTTGGCTGGGGTTCCCTCTTTGTGGGGTCTGTATCTTCTCCCTGTGTTTGTGTGGGTTTGCTTTTGTGTCCTCCCATGTTACAAAGACATGTCTGCATTATTTCTTCCTGGGCCTCTGCTGAAAATTGTTTATTTGTTCCAAGTCAGACTGTCCTGATTAAAAAATGTTAAATAAAATTGACAGGCATTTGAATTTCAGACTTAAGTGTTTCTGAATGTTTAATTCCTTGCACATTTGATGGTGCAGTGGTAGTATTGTTGCCTCACAGCTATAGGTTTTCTGGTTTGATTCTTGGTTGGGGTGGCTTCTGTGTGGAGTCTGCATCTCCTTCATGTGTTTGTGTGAATTTGCTCTGGTGCCCTGCCATTTTACAAAGACGTGTCTGCAGTTTTAATCCCTGCGTCTCTGCTGAAAATTGGTTTTGTTCTGTCCGCAGTAAAATTGACAGGCATTTGAATTTCAGACTTAAGGTTTCTGAATATTTAATTCCTTGCATAATTGATGGTGCAGTGATAGTATTGTTGCCTCACACCTATAGGTTTTCTGGTTTGATTCTTGGTTGGGGTGGCTTCTGTCTGCATCTCCTCCCTGTATTTGTGTGGATTTGCTCTGGTGCCCTGCCATTTTACAAAGACGTGTCTGCAGTATTAATCCCTGCGTCTCTGCTGAAAATTGTTTTTGTTCTGTCCACAGTAAAATTGACAGGCATTTGAATTTCAGACTTCAGGTTTCTGAATGTTTAATTCCTTGCATAATTGATGGTGCAGTGGTAGTATTGTTGCCTCACAGCTATAGGTTTTCTGGTTTGATTCTTGGTTGGGGTGGCTTCTGTGTGGAGTCTGTATCTCCTCCCTGTGTTTGTGTGGATTTGCTCTGGTGCCCTGCCATTTTACAAAGACGTGTCTGCAGTTTTAATCCCTGCGTCTCTGCTGTAAATTGTTTTTGTTCTGTCCGCAGTAAAATTGACAGGCATTTGAATTTCAGACTTCAGGTTTCTGAATGTTTAATTCCTTGCATAATTGATGGTGCAGTGGTAGTATTGTTGCCTCACAGCTATAGGTTTTCTGGTTTGATTCTTGGTTGGGGTGGCTTCTGTCTGCATCTCCTCCCTGTATTTGTGTGGATTTGCTCTGGTGCCCTGCCATTTTACAAAGACGTGTCTGCAGTATTAATCCCTGCGTCTCTGCCGTAAATTGTTTTTGTTCTGTCCGCAGTAAAATTGACTGGCATTTGAATTTCCAACTTCATGTTCTTCAGAATACATAGTAGCACAACCTTTTTTTTTTAGCAATTTTCTAAGTTTATAAGATGAATATTTTAAATTTGTCCCTATTTTTGGGACTGTATTCCCCCATTATTGGCTTCATCCAGGTTTTTGTGCTAAGGTTGACAGCTATGGCAAGAACTGAATTCACTGAATATGTTTGAGGGCTGTATTCCCTCATTACTGGGTTTGTCCAGGTGTTTTGTACTAAGAGGTTGACAGCTATGGTGAGAACTGAATTCACTAAATGATAGCCATTTAAGTTTCAGTCTTCCTCTCTTTTACAAAGCAGCTGATGTGGCGTAGTGGTATGTTACTCTGACTGTTTTTTTCTCAGGGACCTTGGCAGTTAAATATATGGTGGCAACACAACATTTTATTCTAGCAACTTTCCAAGATTATACAAGCAATGTTTAATGTGTCCCTGTTTTTGGGCTTTTGACCCCCCCCCAATACATTTTGGCTTTTTCCAGTTTTCTTGAGCTGCAAAGTTGAGATGCAGTTGAGTATTGAGTAGATTTTACAAGGAACTGAGAGCTGCAGGGGAATAGAAGTTTAGTGCTTTGGCAAGTTAATACTATAGCACAACAGGTTGTGTACTTGCTTTTGATGCAGAAGGTTGTGGGTTCTACTCCCACAAGGGGTGGATGCTGCCGTACTGAGAATGTTCTCCTTGGTGAAGATAGTAACTATGAGTTCGTTATCAGTTTGCCATCCATTTCCTCTTGCAATATTATTACTAGCTTATCATTTTTTAATGTAATATAGGCAATTTATTCCTGAGGGGCAACAGACACTTTATTTTTCGATGAAACCATGAAATATAAAGGTGATTGCTAGCAGCAACCGCTTCATTAGTTACAGATTTCTTTAATGTGGAATTATTTAGATGACTGACTTCAGAGATTGTGCATATTTACTGATAATGGACTGTAGAATTGTGCATATTTACTGATAAAGGTGGACTGTAGAATTGTGCATATTTACTGATAAAGGTGGACTGTGAAATTGTGCATATTTACTAATAATGGTGGACTGTAGAATTGTGTATATTTACTAATAATGGTGGACTGTGGAAGTCTGAGTAGACTTTTTTATGATAAATGTTCTCAACTGGGCAGTTTTGCCATTATGGGTGCATATGGTTTGTTTCATTGCTTACTGGAAAAAATGTTCAAAACAAATTTAAAACACCCTGTAACAAGTGTACTGTATTGTACAAGGAATATAATTTTAGTACAATGAGGAAGGTGTATCAAAGAGCACATGTATGTTTCATATGCAAGGAGCCTATGATTCGAAAACAGCCCAAAATTAATCTTTATCTGCCACTGGCAAAATGTATTTTCTTTGAATGTGGGTTTCAATGCTGTTTCAATGAATGTGAGTTTCAAGGGCAGAGAAGTTTTAATGCTAAGTTTTCATTGTGAGACTGCATTGCTTTGTTTAACAGATGACTTAGTGTTTGTGCTGTAAAATACAAAATAAAACTTTCAAATGAAGTCCAACTCATCATAGAAGTAAAGCAGTATGCACATTAGTGTTTATGGTAAATGGAGTGAAATAGCCAAGTATAATGGTTCATTGGAATGGCTGCAGAGGCTCCATTCAACCATTATTTTGTCAGGGGCGGAAGGGCAGCAAACTCAGACAGGCCCAGCTGAACTATACCTCCCAACTGTCCAGATTTTCAAAGAATGAATAGATTTTTGCTTCTTATTTTTGGTTTGTTGTTCATAAAATTTGTAGTTTTAATTCCTAAATGATTTGCCAGAAGTCACTCAATAAGTTGCAGACTTCATAACCTTCAGAAAAATGCATGTTAAAGTAAGAGCTGTTCTATCAACTGTCTCAATTTATACAAGAGCAATTTTTAGTACTGTTTATATGTGCCCCAATATATTTGGCCTTGTTCAGATTTACTGCATTAACAGGTTGAGAGGTACATGCAAATAAATTGCTTTATAGAATTAGGCATAGCCAACCTCTCAACTGTCCCCAATTTTTGGCTCAAAATGTTGCTCTTCCCCCTTATAATCCCTCCACAAAATAGCAATTTTGGAAGAAAACATGGAGGGTTTACAATTAAGAAATAACTGTAATAATCAAAGTTATAGATTACTTGAAATGCATGTAGATTCTTTTATATTTTGTCAGCTGCTCAAGGTAGCAGTACTAATATTAAAGTGTCCCTTCTTTGACAGGTAGCAGCTGTATTGTGTGTCTATTTTATATTTTGCATCACATTTTTGTCCATTTTTCATAAAATTGTGTTTTTTGGCAAATTAGTAACAAATCACTAAAGACTGAAGTTAGAAAATGACAGACATTTGAGTTTCAGATTTTATACCCTTCAGAAAATTCATACTAATGCAAGACCTATTCTATTATCTTTCTGAGTTTATTAGAGCAATATTTAAAAATTGTCCTTATTGTTGGGCCTTTGTCCCACTTCTGTGTATGGCTTTGTCCAGATTTCTTGCTCTTGAGGTTGAGAAGTATGACAAATGTGTCAGGGCCATCACAGTCAGCCAGAGAGATTTCAAATTGTGACATGCTTGTTGCACCCCACTCCCCCATGTAGTGACTCTGGATGTGTCCAAGCAAAGCAAGGAGTAGTTGTATCTACCGTGGATGGGGAGGACACACTGCATAAGTACTACAGTGGCTTTTCATCTGTCCTTGATTTTGCAGAATGGTCTGGTTTCTGTCATATTTTTGTACTGTTGATTTATGCTTATTACTCAAAGTGCCTGTTGCTCTGTGTTTTTAAGTAGCAATGCTTTAATGACCATAAGGTAAGCTGGTCTGAGATCGTAAGATGCAAGTAAGCTTTAATAAGCATACTGTTAAAGAATTGCCAACACTGAAAGCCTTTCTGTTGTTGCCATGCAGAGAATACTTGACTAGATAATGTATAAGCCTTGGGTATTAAAGGACAGGATTCCATTATTTTAAAAAGCTCATTACACTTGTTGGAGACTTCCAGTCATCTCTACAGACTTTACCGTAAACTAAACAGAATGCCAATCATGTGTGGTCCATAACCTGTACAGTAATCCTTTAAGCAATGTATCTTGAGCTTGTTTCTTGTTTGCTTTTCAATTTTACTTCTATCATGTTTTCCCCATGAAACAAGTTGTCAGGCAGCAGGTCTTTTTGGATAAGAAACATTTTACAAGTGGGGGCATCACATAGATTTCTACTTTCAGCATGTTACTTGGTACTTTAATAAAGCTGAATATATTATAATTAGGACTGCAGTGCAAGGAGAAGTGGTTTGAGTTGAGTGCTTCTGGTTTTTCTTATACTTGATTTTGACTGGCATTCCAGTAATGTATTTAAAAAGTAATTTATTTTTTCATGCCTCACAACCTTTTGTTTCCATCTAGATATTAAGTAAGCTGTCATGCAGCCAATGCATTGAAATATTTTTATTCTTCTACACTTATTTTTGTCTTGATTGGACTTTCATAATGATGGTTTGCCACCCAGGGCAGCGTATTTAATTAAAGTTAGTTTTTTGTGGTTTTGTGCATAGCTCCTCCCCTTTCTGGTTGACCACACCCCCTCCCCTTGACCCCACCCATTCAGCTGTCTCCTGCAGCCCCCCTGTGATTTGAAGTCACCAGCCGCCACTGGGCAGTAGTAATAGATCACTTGAGACTGCATGGATTCTGAGTGTTTCCTTACCTTGATGACCAGGCATCTATTGATCAAAGTGAGACATTTTGTACTGCAAGTGTGCTGTCACCTAGATATTACCATCAATCTCAACAAATCTTGGCTAGAATCAACTTAAGTGCTAGAATTCATAGGTGCCTTGCTCAATATTGTATCAGTGACAGCCTCCTTTCCCTTGCTAAGGGTAAGAACTATTTCATTTCAAGTGAAAAACATAATTCAGAATTCCTCACTGCCAGCCTGACTGATTCTACAGGCTTTAGGGTCAAAGTCTGCTGGCATAATTTTGGTTCCATTGGCAAGATACCATATAAGAATTCTTCAATGAACCCTGGTGACTAAGTGGTCCATCCTGAACCAGCCTTTTTCCACCCAGAGCAAAATAACTCAGGCATGCAAAAGGTACCTCAGGTGGTGAATTTGCTCAGAAAAGATTTTACAAGGCCACCCTTCCATACTTCCTCAGCCCAAGGCCATAGTGACCATAGACGTATCCCAATTTTAGTAGGAGGACACTTATAGGAAAAGATTGTCCAAGGCACCTGGTCCCCAGAAGAGACCAACACGCATATCAGTGCATTAGAAATGACAGCAATTCTCCTAGCATTGCAGGCCTTCCAAGACTCTCTCCCTTCAGTGACTATTGTGATTCAGATGGACAATATGTTAGTAGTCTGGTACAGCAACAAACAAGGAGGAACTAGATCTTACCCCTTATTTCAAGAAGCTCTGAGACTGGGGCAATGGGGGATCTCATCCAACTGATTTATGATAGCAACATAAGTTAACATGGTTTGTTTTCTTTTATATTAATTTGTGTTTGCCTGTGTCTTAAGTTCCAGGGAAATCCAACATGATAGCAAGCAAGTTGAGCAGGTCCATCTTATTGCCTCACGAGTGGTCTCTGAACAAAAAAACTGTGGAGAAGGTATTCCTCCAATGGGGCCAGCTGTGCTTTGATCTCTTTGCATCTCCCCTCAACAAGAAGTGCAGCAGGTCTTTGTCCTGATTCCCCCCCAATGGGGGAGTCACAGAAAAGATGCTCTCCTCGACGATTGTCCCCCGGTCTCCCCTATACTTTCCCCCCCAACTAGTCTAATCCCCAAGTTTCTTCAGAAAGTATCTCATTCGAAGAGCACAGTCATCCTCATTGCCCCATTTTGGTCTCTTCAGGTTTGGTTCCCCTTCCTTTGGCCTTATCTAGTTCATCCTCCTTGGATCCTGGATCCAATTCCAAACCTTGTCTCTCACCCGACAGACATGATTCGCCCGGACATTTTGGGCCTAAAATTGACCGCATGGTTTCTCCAGTGCCACTGATAGCTAGACAACCCAGGCTCTCCTCCCTGTCCATCACATTCTTCCCACAAAGCTTCCACTAAAAACAGTTACAAAAGTAAATGGAAAAGATTTGTTTTTTGGGCACAACAAAATTATATCAACCCCTTTTCAGCACTCATACCCAAAGTTCTTGTATTTTGGGCTACTATTTTTAATGAAGGGGCTAATTCCTCAACAGTTAAAGTACAATTAGCCGCCATTTCTAATTTATATTTAGGAGGTAGCAATTCAACCTTAGCTTCATCACGACTCTGTAAGTCATTTATAAAAGGAACCTTTTCACTGAGACCCCCCCCCCCTTTAAAATCATACTTCACTGTGGGATTTGAATTTAGTGTTACAAGCCCTGACTCAGTCACCATTTGAGCCAGCTACAAGGTGTGAATTAAAGTTTCTAACTTGGAAAACTATATTTTTGGGAGCCACAACATCAGCTAGGGCAGTTTCAGAACTTTAACAGTTATTTTTCAAACTTCCTTATTTAATTTTTCATAGTGTCTTTACAAACGAATCCACCTTTTCTTCCTAAGGTGATGTCAGGATCCAACATTAATCAATTTAGAAATTTCCCAGTTTTCTACCCAGGTTTCTTGAACAAAGGAGAATACATTTTACATTAGTTGAATGTTCTCAGTCAATTATGTTTCTATCTGCATAGAAGTGAAAAATTCAGAAAATCAGATCAATTATTTGTCTCCTTTTCAGGATCAAGATTAGGAAAGCCTGTTACCAAAGTAACTTTAGCTAAATGGCTAACTGATTACATTTCCTTTGTCTACAAGAAATTGGGTTTAGCCTCAACAAAAAACTTGAGAGCTCATTCAACCAGATCCATGGCAACCTCTTCAGTATTTCTATCCAGATCTTTCATGGACGATATTTGTGCTACAGCTACTAGGGCTAATCCTCATACTTTTATTACTCTTTACAAAGTTGATGTAGTCTCTAGGGGATGAGCAGCCTTCAGCTCAACAGTACTCAGGAATATCCTTTCTTAGAGTCTACCCTGGATTCAGGTAGCTGGGGACTCTGTCCCTCATGCTGAGGAATGAATGAAAATTAAAAACATCAGACAAAGAAGTTATAATGTTCCATTTGTATTAGCCATTTTCATTCTTCCTCAACTATCCTCCCTCCAACCCCCTACCTTTGTGTTTATGACCTCTGGAAGAATGAGAAGATACTATGGGAACCAAAGTTCTATTCTGTTTTTCATGCAACCATTGTTTCTTGCATTGTTATTTAGCAATAAAGGGCAGCAAACAAGACCTGAGTTAAGGAGATGGACTAGAGCATAACTAGAGCATTATGGGTAATGGAGGAGCTCGTGAATTTGCAGTATCCATGAGCTGTAAAAAGTGTTTGAGTCAGATCTGTACCCACATGTTGACGAAGAATGAAAATGGACAACACACGTGGAAAGTTAGGGTGAGTACATTAACTTTTTTTAAGGCTATAATGCTGAGTCCTCCCATTGTGGGTGGAGGGTCTCTTAACCACTAAATGTTACAATATTCTACTAGTACCACTCCTTAAAACCAGTACTAAGGACTCCTTTGGAAGAGTGGCTATATACAGCTGATGCTACAGTGTAATTTCTTGACACAAGGATGGTACTGAACTATGTTAAGGACTGATGAATTTCAGTTAAAAATAAGATTTAAACAGACATCCATTTGTATACTTCAGATAGTTTGTGGAAGGTTTGTTTCACATTTGCTTACAGAGCTACAATTCCCAGATTTTTGTTGTGTATGACATAATACATCAGCTATTACTGATTTTGTTCTCTTCCTCACTTTATTTTTTTGCTTTCTTCATGTGTAGTATCAATCAAGAATGGACTGATAAATTCAGGCCCTGCTCACTTCCTGTATCAGAGCACATGTGTTACGAAATACTGCAAACTCTGGTTCAAAATGTTTATTTTTCATTCGAGCACTCAGTTACCTAACAATCTGACTACGTTATGAGAGGGTAAAGGGAAATGGAGGGCTTCTTAGTGCTTTTCTGGAAATAGTTGATGAATATGATTATCAGGAAAACAGTGTATGTGTAAACCTGCCCATCTATTTTATTCAAGGGAGTTTTATTCAAGGCCAGTCTGACTCCTGTATTATAGTATACGGTTATCAGCTTATGGCTGCTTAGATGACAGAGATGGTACACATATTTGCCAGACATATGGAAAAACATGGTAGTGCATTTTTATTTACTAAGTATCTCCTAAGAAACAAAGGACCAGTGAATGGTGTATACAATTCTCACAGAGTCTAGTAGCATAACAGTTTCAAATCTTATCACATTTGCTTCTTCCTCCACTTTATCTATCTATCTATCTATCTATCTATCTATCTATCTATCTATCTATCTATCTATCTATCTATCCCTCTAACTATTTATCTGTGCTGCTCTCATCCATCCATTTTCAGGCTCATTTATCTATCCTGCAATCATGTGGTGAAAAAATAAATCCTGGCAAACAGTAGGCATAAGGCAAGAAATAATCCAAGATATGAAACCAGTTCCACATAGGGCATGTAGATTGATATACATACAACATCCATACATAGGTGCAATTTGCACATTACCAGTTCATCTATCCATGTGTTTTTGGGGGGTCTATATCAGTTTATTGAATTGCTTATCGTCAAACCCATATTTGTCGAAAAACTATTTATCAAAGCTGCAAATTGACAAATGGACTTTTCAGTGAAAGTTGTCCTAGGCAAACCAACAGTAGGCCACCGTAGTGACTGTGAACAAAATAATAAAACTTAGCACCTACCCAAGTGGGGAACTACACACCCACACCCCCTTATGTGGGGGACTGTGCCACCCATTCTACACCTGATTAAATTTACCAAGTCCGAAATCACACTACAGTGGAGAAAAGGGCAAATTCTGGATGGCGGCCAACTGTTTTCTTGCTCTTGGAAAAATTTTCACTGAAAACCCCGCTCAGCAATTGGTAGCTTTTGCTAAATAGGTGTTCGACAAAGAGGTGTTCACTGCTTTGTGATTTGATGAAATGTCATAGTCCCGTTTTTGAGATGTTGGAAAAAATGGGGCACCTGACAAAAACCCATGTGAACACTAGGAAGACATGAAAAGTCACATAGAATGTACGCTGGCTGGGAGCCGTACAACATTTGTTCATCAAAATCAAACAGATAAATGTGTGAAATGTAGGAAAGATCATTTTGCAAATGTTGATATCCACTTCAGTAAGTTAGCTAGTGAGTGTAAATGAGGTACTGAACATTTCTATCCAAATACCCAACTTAGCACTCTGGTCAAAAAAAATTTCCTCAAGTATTTGTCTAAAAACATGCAGCCAGTGAATTGTGTATTTTTAACAGAACGTTGTATTTCTGAAGAAGTCTTAATCCTGTAACTCTCTCACAAAAGAGCATCTATGTATTTCAAACACATATCACTCAGATCTTTTTATTCACTGGCAGGCATGTTAAAAATCACTTCATCATCTTGTTAAGAAGTGCAGAAATCAACATTTTGATGAAAGATAAATAAATGAGCTGCTTTAACAAATCTTATTAACACAAGATTCTAATTATTGAAAGAACAGCACCACTTGAAATAAATACAGAAATCAGTGTCTTTCCTGCCGGCATGACATGGATCCCTGATAAAGTAAATCTGTCAAGCCGAGCATGCTGACTCAGGTAAAGTGGTTTCTGAGCCATGCTGATATTCCACAGAATTATATTTTACTGACATGAATAAGAAGTGAACTCAACATTAAAATGTAAAGGTGTGCAAAAAGCTTTCATGTATTGCAAACTGCTTGTCATTAATTTTCTTTAAATTAATTTATGTTTGATTAACCACTACCCATCCTTCAGAACAAGAAATGCTGAGATAGTGAACTCCACTAGTAATTCAGGCAGACAGGATTTCATAAGTTGCGCTGCAGGCCTCTCCCCAGACATGGGTTAAAAGGAAATACTGTGTAGTGTGCATGCATGTATTCAGGGGAAAAAAGCAGCATTTGATATTCCACTGAGGATATGGGGTTTGCAGGAAAATGAGGGACACAGCTGAATCAACCAGTTGGTTGCAACCACTGCTTCTTGAAACTATCTTGGCATGAGACATGCATATTTACTTTCATTTACCATTTGT
>NC_056739.1:542866768-542959268 GCF_019279795.1 Protopterus annectens
ATGTTACATATCCACTGCCTTACTTCTCTTGGCATAGCTGGCAATACCTCACATTGTCACAATGATCTTATTAACAAAGTTCTATACATTATATATCTACATATGTTTGCAAACTTTCATTTATACTTTAAGCCTTTCTATGAATACGCAGTTCATTCTTATTTGACCCTCACTCTAACATCCACAACCAGAATCTAATATTTTTAACATTTCTGCAAGTCCCATTTAGCATTATACATTATTTCTTTAACCCTTTGATACCAAATGATATAAATAACATTGTTCTATTTATTTTGTCAAAATATTCTTTGTTTTAATACAAATATATTTAGTAATATCCATGCTTATGTCATCTGTTCTCTTTATGTCATCCAAATAGTTTTCTTCTCCAATTTTTTCTTTAACTTTACAATTATTTTACATTTCAAAACACATGTTCTGCAGTTTCTTCTTCACCACACTTATTACATACTTGTTCATTTCTTTTTATAAAGCATATTAACTTTCACTGGCAAATTCTTTCTAGCGAGTTGCCACAAAAAATCTTAACATTCAACAATATTTTTGCATCTCTTCTATCTTTTATGGCTTTAAGTTTGTTTTCTTTTAATATTTTCCATTGATACATAGATACATACAAACATTTCACCATTACATTTTATACCATGTTTTTCTGTCTTTTCCAAGTCTTCCATATTTATTTTCCATTTCATGATTTGTTTTTTCCTGACAGACCCTTATCTCCTCATTTTTCCTATCTCTTTCTCTTTTGTACCTTATCACCATATCCCATTCTTTATTGAATTGACATTGTAATAATTTAATTATTAAATTATTAATGTAATTATTACATTCACATAATTATCTCTTATCCACTTGAACACTTTATACAAATGTAAATATGCTGCATATACAATGAGGTTATTTAAAAAAATAAACAAGGTTGCCAAGACCAAAACAGCAGGGGATTCCCTCTTCCCTAACTACATAGGCAAAATGTGGAACACCCTATGTACTGCTATTACCTCAGCAGGTTCAAAGATTACATTTAAAATACTCTTGAAATAACACCTAAAACACTGATGGATATGCACATGTTCCCTACCTGGCTGACCCCCCCCTCCCACCCTCTCTCCTTACTCTTGTCATCTGACTTGATCTTCATCATCAAAAGCCTGCAACTTCACTAGCTTCCTTCCAGTTCCACCTCTAATTCATACTCCCTAGTCAATACCCATTTGTCACTGCTAGGACACTCTGTTATCTATCCACTACACTTTTCTCTTTTCATCTCTACTCTTACTCTATACTTATGCTACTTACTCCTCATGCTTTTCTTACTTAACTTGTTATCCAATTTCCATCTCTGTCTCTTCTCCTGCTACTATACTCCTTACTATGCTAATTTTTGCTCTATTTGTTGCTATACTTCCTACTGTGGCTAACTTTCTCACAAGTCAACTGTATAAAGCAAAAAATGCAACTCCTGCTAATAATGTTCACCAATATTTTTACTGTGATAACCTGTAATATACATTGTAAATAGGATTTTTTGTTTAATGTTACCTTATTTGTTATCTTTTTAATTTCATTGTTCTATCTTGGAACTTATCTCCCCGGGCCTCTCCTGAAAATGGACATGTATCCAGTTAGACTAGCCCAGTCAACAAATGTAAAATAAAATAAATAAATAATAATAATAATAATAAATAATAATAATATGTAATGCCTCAACCTAAAACTGTGAAAGATGTGTTCAGTCTATGTAAATATATTAAATCTTAAGCTTCAATGCTATGTTAATAGTCAATGTTAAGTTTGGTACTATGCAAATTTGAATGCTTCTGTATACACCTTATATGTTTCTTAAAATTTAACTGTGGAGCTTTTCTCCCCGGGCCTCCACTGAAAATGGACATGCATGTAAAATAAAATAATAAATAAATAAATGTAACCACAGATCTCCTTCTACTTTTCCTACATACAAAATCCTCTTTTTACAGGGTTTATTCTGGATCCCCATAGAAAAAAAAATATAATATTCAATATTTCTTTATCATTTAGTGCTGACATATTAAATACTCTACCCAAATATGCTAATTTTCCACTGAATTCAACAAATAAACTTTTTTTCTTAAATGTCCTCTAAAAATTACACATATATTTGATCTTTCTTATAACATTCTTCCATTGCAAATGTAAACTCTCCTACCTATCAGATCTAATCCCTAATATTTCCATTTCTTGCATATTTAATTCAGTTTCTCTTATATTATCCTCATGCCCAAATCCTTTACTTTCTTCTTTGTTCAAACTTATACTTGTTATTTGTCAACATTGTTATTAAAGTTCTATATTACCTCATGCATCCTCATTGTCTGTCTAGATATTAATATACTGTCATCAGCATAAGATAACATGATAGGGATCTCAGTTCCTTCTCTAGTTAACATATCCTACATATTTCATATCCTGATTAATATAACTTTTTCTACATTCATTAGTATTGCAAATATGCCACTAAAAGGGCATATTTGTCTAATTCCTCTCTTAATGCTTATTTCTTCACTTAATAACCCATTAATCAATATTTTACTATATTGTATTTAGAAGAAGTAATGTAAACAGTCTTTATTTTTACACATATTATAAGCATTAAATATATCTCATAGAATTGCATGTTTTATGAAATCAAAAGCTTTGTTTGAATTGCCTACCATAATTAACAGTTTATCATGTCTGTGTAATATGTCATCCACTAATGCTTAAAGCACCATTAATAGTTTTTGGCATCCTGTACTTTAAAACTATATAAAGTATCCTGTATGACATGTAAAAATGTACCTTCCATCCTTTTTCTATGATCTTCATAAGGATTTAATAATTCATATGATTTAATACTATACGCCTTCAATCCTGAATATCACTTCTATCACTCTTTTTCCTTAGAAATTTAAATAGCCTACTACATAGTTCCTTATAAGTAAAACTATATACAACCACTCATTTAACACTTTTATAAGGCAATTGTTTTGTACTATTGTCTAATTCTTATATATCTTGCATTCTATCCTACTGAGTCCTGCTGCTGTTCCTAAATTTACTTTTCTTAATATTCTGTCCAGTTCTTCTGTCGTTATTCTCTTTTCAGAATCCATATTACCTTGATCTGATAATACTTTCACCTTCAATATCATCTGTTGTTCTGACTTCTTATCTGGAAACATTTATTTAACAAAATCCATTACTGCCTTCATTATATATTTTTCTCTCTCTCTCTGTATTATATCCTTTTTGTCTTTCAGATCCTGTAATTACACTGAGATATGGAGCTACGTCCTCTTTTTTCATTGAAAAAATACCTCTGCTTGAATAATAAAGTTTTGATTTTTTTCTTGCTTTATCCTATAAATTTATTTTTTCATCAATAAAATGCTTATAGTTATTTTCTTCTAGATTACCAAATGCTTTTTCACTTATCATACTATACTTTTTTACTTCTTTTCTCTTACTCCTTTGACAAGTTATATAACATTTTATATTTATTCTTAAAAGAAACCAACCATTCTGGCCAATTTTTATAGAGTTGTCACATATTAATATGATAATTCTAAGTGCATTTCCCCATTTTTCTTGTTTAATCTTTTTAAACATTTACCTATTTAATAACATCTTTATCTTTTATCTCTATCCAAACAGATATCTTATATAGCTGTATGATCCAAAAAAAAAAAAACATTTTCTATACCATCTTCCATAATCTGTAATCATTCAGATATCAAAAATGAATCTATCTCTGTTCTATAAAATCCCCTACTATATTTCTAATCACTGTTATTCCAAATGCTTAATTTACCACATCTCTTAATTTCTATAACTTTCTTAATGTCACAGCCTTTTTCTTATAGTTCCTTAAATCACAGTTAAAGTCTCCTGCCATGATAATTTGCATATTTACAGACACATAATTTAGAATTTGATTAAACATACTTTCCCTTTCTTTCTTTTACAACATTAGCATGCAATACAATTAATCTGTACACCTTCTCTTCCCATCTTATATCTATAATGGTTACCCTTCCCATTATTACTATTATATCCAGAATTTTAACTGCCTTTTTATTAGAATACCTATCCCCAAACAAGTATCTTGACCTAGATTCCAAACTACATCATTTCCCATATAATTTCTGTTTGCAGCCCATCTTCTTTCATTAATAATCTTATATCTTCCAATATTATTATATCCATATCCAACTTTTTATACCATTCTACAAAAGCTAATCTTCTAGACGTACTTTTTAAACTAGTTACATTTATATCAATGCTCTACAATTAAAGAATACTATAGGATAAATATAATTAATCTTTCATCCTTTTATTTACTTTTTTCTTTCATGTTTAATCCTATAAATTTTCTTTTTCTCTCTCATACCCTTTTACCAATAGAATTCTCTTTTCCTTTAACAATTTTCCAAATGACATATCTTCCATAAGTAATTGTGCACTGTTCTTCTATCTTTATCTTCTCTTATTTTGTAATTCAGTTGTATCCATTTTCTTACTGTTACCTTTACTCATAACCTTGGCTTCTCATTGCTTCTGTCCCTGCTTTTTTGGTTTATTATTTCAACTTCTTATGATGTATGTTCCTGTTTCCTTTGTTTAACATATTTGCCTTTTCTAACTCATCCTTTCCCTCTCTGTAGTCCATCCACATATGTTCACTATTGTTACATTTATATATTTCAATTCACATTTTTGCAACATGTCCCATTTCACCACATAATTAACATTTCTCTTTACACAATTCATAATCAAATGATCTGTTTTTCCAGAGAAAAAGCAGGTTTTTGGTTTGCCCCAATATTTCACAATTCCATTTTGACATTCAATATTTATAATACTAGGAATATGCACATCTTTATCATTTTCCATTCCCAGCATAACATTGCAATCCCATTCCGCAAATCCATAAACCTCTATTATCTTAAACCTTGGAAATGCCCATTATTGCTTTGCATATATTACTCAAATGTCTTTTTAAAACCTCGTTTTCATCTTCAGTCCTAAATTGTATATTCATTTTTTTCTTTGTTTCTAAATGAAAAACTTTAAACACATATAGATTCCAAGGAGTACAGTCTTTCTTTTTTATATTCCCCCTAAACGTTTCCATTGCATGTTCATTTTCAAAAATAATGTCACATAAAGTCTCTTTACTTATATGAATAAAAGCTCTTACCTCATTTGGTTTGGTTCTTAATGGAGAAATTATATTGTCCCATGCCAGGGTTTTGTCTTCTTTAATAAAAATCTTTACAGTGTAATTCTGCCTCTGCTTCACTTCAGACTTCTTTGCTTATCCTTCTTTTCTTACCTTCTCTCTTGGTATATCTGCATATGATTTATCTTTCTCCACAGCATCTTTACTTAACAATTCTGCATCCTCCTTTTGTATTTTGTCCATTATATTCCCTGAAGAAATGTGTTTGCACTTTCAGGCTGACTGGCCACCAGTAAGTCCTGCAAAATATCATTCTGCAACCCTCCTAGATTGGAGGGCTGTAACAACCACTTTATTTCCAACCATGGTACTCTAACAGTTCTTGCTAGAACCTGCACTCCAAATCCTGTGAAGGACTGATTGCTTTCTCTTCTCTTTCCACTCCAATCTTTAACTGCCTGTGATTCAACATTCTCTCTCCATAAGAAGGTTTGACTGCTTTCCCCAAAACTTCTCCAGACTCCTTCTCCTTCACAATTTGAAATGAAGTTTCAATTGACTTCACTTCACCATCGCTCATCTTCCAATCTTCACCCAGAGCACAAGCAGGAAGCATCACAGCAACAGTGATCCTGATTGCCCAACAAAATTAAGTAGGGCAAGTTCCCTGATGTCCTGGCCACATTTCCCCCAGTAGTATAAATACCACATTGGGTCTCCCCAGAAAGAGGCTACTAGTCTAGTGGGACTAATCCGATCAAGAATGGATAAATAAAAAAATGAAATAAAATAAATTAGAATAAATAGCAACATCCTGACAGTGTCTGTCCTTGTGTGGACTCATACACTAAATGGCCTCTGCTTTAGTTGGAGTATAGTCTCAATTAAAAAGAGAGCTTGGAAGGGGAGCCAGCTTACTTGGAAATAATATATCTGTATAAGAATAGGTAATAGGAAATGTATCTGTAAAGTGAATAGTACTCACATTTGCTTCAAAGACATTTGAGGGGTATTTTTAAGCAAGTACAGTGATCAGAAACATAAAATATATTTGACTGTCTAATAAAGTATAATGGGATAAAGTCAAAGCATGCTGTTTGAAATTGCAAAGTCTTCCTGAGATACAATAAATATCATCATCTCCTGTTGCCAGACTCTACACACACACACACACACACACACACACACACACACACACACACACACACACACACACACAAACATATGTATATGATTCCTCTTTCCCCTTCAAAACATCTAAAACCCATAACATCTAAAATCAAAACATCAAGACAATAACATCTAAAACCCAAAACATCTAAAATCCATAATATCAAATTTCATAACATCTAAAATGTATAATATGTAATTTCTATAGTTATTATTTATATAGTGCAGGAATTTCAACTATTTATATAGTGTTTATTTTGCCACTCTGTATGTGTTTTTAGGCCATACAGGTAAGTGATATAGACATGCACACATTCTTTATGGTGATCGTGATACAGTGGGGATAGGAAATTAACTTTTTTACCACTGTAGTGTGATCTTGGAGCTCGTATATTTAATTTACAGGGGGTGTGGGCAGCCAGGGGGGCTTGTCCCCCTGCAGAAACATAGTAAAAAGTGTGTTTGTTCGTTTGGTGTCATTATATCTGGAGGGGATGCTATTTTCATGTGAATTGTAGTGTTTGATGCTGTGATGCACATTTTAGATGTTATGAAATTCAGTGTTATGGTTTTAGATGTTCTGGTTTCGCTGTTATGATTTTAGATGTTATGGGTTTTAGATGTTTTGATATATATATATATATATATATATATATATATATATATATATATAGTTTGCATGAGACAGTCATGAGTTCTTTGCATGAGGATCTGCAGAAAATCCCTTATGTAACTAGAAAAGTGTATGGCATATGCTACAGTGAATTAAAGTTCACTCAACTAGACAGCGATCCCTGGCTCAGTCTAAAAAAGATCTATGGAGATCAGTGCTCTAGTCCAGTAAACAAATAACAAGTAAATAAAATAAAGTTCAGATGGGAGGCTTAACCCCAAGTTTATTTACAGCAGCTTGTTCATCCTAAATATAGATAACTGAAACCGTAAAAAGGGTGTAGCAGGCTTTGTACAGCAAAAGCATCCAGGCAGTAGTACTTATGTTTCAGAATGCTACTGGTCAATGAGAACTACTAAAATAAATACTATCCCTCCCTTTTGAGTGAGAATAGTAGGTCAAGATATTGACATAAAATGATAAGGTACGCTGATGTGACAAATGGCCAATGGGAAAACAACTAGGGAAGAATCAGCAAAAGGGTTCATGGAAATGCACAAATGTAATGTTCTAGGTCCAAGGGATCTACTTTACTACATATTTATTAATTTGGCAGTGATACTGAGTGGACCTCTTTATACGCCTGAGTATCTTCTTAGAAATCAGAGTCATTATCACATTATTGGAAGATAGTGCATTTCTCTCACACAGAGAAATGGGCCCAGGAATTAGTTAAGCAATAACAAACAAGGAGTCCTGTACTCCCGGATCTGATATAACTCCACTAGGGAATATTATGGAAAGGAGTACATGAGAAGTGAGTGGACATATCACCTGCAGAGAGTTTACCTGAAGTGTGCAAACATCTGTTTTCCTATATCTGCATTATTATTGTTACAGTTTTTTAATGTGTTATGATGATAATTGCTGACTTTGTTCTTCATTCCAAGAAGGGGTATGCATTCCAGTGTTGCTGTCCATGATTTCCACCTTCCCCAAAAGCCTTTCTGGGGTATGAGTTTACTAGCATCATACTTAATTGGGTATGAGTGGAAAAATGCAAACCAGGCAAGATGTTAGATATGTGGTATACAATTTTAAAAGTATATTTGAAAGCATCTTTTGCGAATTCCAGTTCTCTTTGCAATACTAGTTCAATTTTTCATTTGTTAACAGAAGATTATATTGATTGTTTAAATGCAAAGTGTTAGCATGTTTAAAATATATATTTTAAATGTTGTGAACTGGTTGTTGTTAAGTTACTGGGTTTGCAATAAATGTTAAATACTGTGCATTTGTAGTTGTTAAGGTATTTGCTTAAATAAAATTCCACCCTCTAGAGAGAGAACAGTGCTGTGAACCTCTAGACATCTACATGCATTAATTACAACAGTGTGCCCTGTAAGTGTATAAAAGGGTATCAGTGGCATTAGTATGCTGAGCCATCATTAAAAAATTAAAATTTTAACCTAGTCTTAGAAGGTGGTTTATTGTGTGTGCGTCTAGGAAGATTAACACTTAGAATACAAATCATTGAAGATTAGTAACAAAGAAACTGGAAATTCAGATTATTTTAAAAAAAGGTAAATAAAGTAACCAGTTAATGGGTGTGAAAGAGCTTCACAAAGAATTCTATGGAGATAGATACAGATAGAACCATTCAAAGAAAAAGAAAGGAAATTAGTTTCATAATGCATCGACTAGGAGGGAGATATTAAAAATGGTAGATCTGATGAAGGAACAATGTCTAGAAACTGAAGCAGTCACAAGAACATAATACAAAGAGTAAATATACCCAAGCAGGCATTCTGTTAGATCGAAAATGTATACAAAAAAGAGAATATTACCCAGTATGAAATGGAACTGATCAAAGCAACAGATGAAAATCACAAACAAAATGAAGAGGTAGTGTGGGTCTCACTGAAAACAGTAACTGGACACTCAGTCTGCAAAAAAGGCTTGTGTATAGATACACCCAATGAAGAGATAGAAATGGGCAAAAAAGTGGCAGAAAGTATCCTTATGATCATTGCAAAAGGCTGGTATTTCTGGAAGATTTTGCACAACAGCCTTGGCTGCAGCTGGACTCATGAATAGAAACATTCTTGATATCTTACCGGGGGCATGTCTCAGTTTCTAATAGAATCAATAATTGAGACATTAGTCTGAGACCTGGTATTCACAAGCACTAATGAAATTAAGTCCTTGGATCAGAAAATGAGAGGCCATTTGAAACACATGATCATAAGCACTACAGTTCATGGTCAATCAACTAGATAGTTAGTGCCAGCCTGCCAGAGTGGGACAAAATATCTGCCTATACATAGCTTGGCTTGTGACCCAAGATTGAAAGAGTTAGCCATGTGAAGTTGGAAATGAGAGGGTGAATCAGCATCTTTATCACTGCTTCATGCTTCCTTCCATCCTCCAGCCCCTGATCCATGCAAGATCCAGTTACATTCTCATTGTCTGGTTCTGTGTGCTAATCTAGAGTAACACATTTCATTGACTGTGCCCTGGCATGAGCTACATGTACAAAACTGAGGCTAAGTAATCATTTCTGGCCTGAAACAGTTGGGGTTTACCTGGCCTTTCCTTGAATGACATTTTTACAGTGACAGGATATGGTATCATTTCATGCGCACTTCTATGCACAAGTTATCTAACAATGTGCTGTATTGTAATATATGGTGCAGCCTGCTATTCACTGGGTGTCTACCTGGGGGTAACCCTTATAAGTAAACTCTGCCATTATTCTCACATCAGGATGGCAGAGCTAGCCTTCTGTTGTTTATTTATTTACTGACAGCCAACCCTATGGTAAAGACAGTTAGAAGAACCATGGCTCAGGAAAAAGATGGTTGTAAAAATTACATAAATCACACTAGATAAAAAGCATTTTTATAGATATACATGTACAGTGCATTAAACATAACTAAGCATACAAAAGCCTCACTTTGGCCTTCTTTCTTTTATTGAAGAGCTATACGATATTTACGCAGGTGAATGATCCTCTATTGCCAGGCAGCTAAGATTTTCCATATTGTGAATGTACGGTGCATAGCTGTTGCTAATGATTCCATCCAGATGTTGTCTCCATTAAATGATTATCAGTTTGTGATTCCACTGATCTTCTTATGTATTGTAGTGCCTTTGCCACTTTCTGGCGTCACATCTTGTAAGAATGCAGTAACACTTTGTTAGTAGTCAGTAATGTATCACAACTACTCTGCTGCCTTATAGCACCTACCCAATAAAGAGCTAATTAACTTATTTATTTATTTATTTATTTAAAGTGGGTAAGTGGACTTAACCACTTGGGCAATTTTTAGCCATGATCTAATTAAAATAAACAAATGTACGAAAAACAAACAAAAATGTGAAAATACCAGACAAAATACTACACACGTAGCAGGTACAATGCAGCCAACAGCAAACAACAAAAATATTTAGTAGTGCTGTATACCCAGTGATAAATAGTAAGGCTTCTTATAGGACTAAAAATAAACCAGATAAACAATAAAATGGTAAGTGAAGAGGTTCAAGGCAAAAAAAGCTTGCTATTTGATTATGTTTTGACTGTTAAAGTAGCTGTGGTAGAAGCCATATTAAACACAAGAATGTTGACTTAGAAGACTTTTGGATTCAGCACAAAACAACTAACATACATCAAATCGACTGAGAAGGAACTTAAAGAGAAGAAGGGTTTGGCTTAGCAACAATGGCCTGAGCCTGATTTATATATGTTTAATTGAATACCTATAGTATAAGTTACCATTAATCATTTTCTAAATCATGAAATGTAACTCAAAAATATTACAAAGTGATGAAAAAAGTGTTTTTCCATAGGAAATCCCTATTTATCACCCATGTGGGGGTGGGCTTCACTCTATACCACCTGTTAATTAAATATAATAATTACATATATCATCTATGAACCTGTACCAACTCAGTAGTTGCACAATAGCAGGGGGAAGTGAACTTCTCCTCTACAATGTCCACTGGTTCACATAATACTAACACATGATTTCAAAAAACTGCGATGAAAAAATAAAAGCAAAATGTCACTCACAGAAATTGTACATTTATGAGTTTAAGATATGAGTTGTGAAGCACTTTAACTCACTTTTAAATGGTGTAAGGTCTGAAAATATGTGAATTCGGTGGTAATGTAGTTCCAGGTATATAGGGCAGTAAAGGGAAATTGCTTTAAAATTAGGTTACCAGAGCTGGGCCATCGATTACTTAGATGAGAGTGTAATGGGGTTGTGCAGGTTAGAAGAGTGTGTTTTTCACTTGTATACGCATGGTTGGTTTTCCATGATGGATTGCTGTTCCCAAACCCACTGTTTGGAGTATTCAGACTCTGTCCCCAGCATGCCATTCAGTAGGCTGCAAACTGTTCTCACACTGGATTATGCTTGGTGGAGTTGAAACGTGGCATTGCCATTTGGTCTCAAAAAAAAAAAAAATAATAATAAATAGATAAATAAATCTAGCAGATAGTATAATATTTATGTTTAATGGTGGTTCCCTGGTTCGGTTGCTTGCAGCCGAGGGGTGGGTCTCATTCAGGGGTCTTTTCATGGGCCGGTAGCCACCCACGAGCAATGTCTTTCAAAAAAAAAAAAAAAGGAAAGAAAGAGACACGTTTTTCAGGTTTGGCGGGTCACACAACTGATGGCCATCAGTTGCGCATGCGCATAGCACAACTAGTGGCTGACAGGGATGAGGGAAAGATTGCCTGCAGGCCCTTTGGAGGGGAGCGACAGTCAGGTTTTTGTGGATGTTTGGATTTTGCATCGGTCTTCCCTTGTTTTAAGAAATAAACATAAAAAAAACTGAGTAAAAATGAGTTGGTTCTGTAACTAGTTTCACTAGCAATTTCATTTAAAAACTACTTTCCTCTTCATAGCACCGTTCCAAGGCTGGACCTTGTTCCAACAGCTTTTTAAGTTGCATAAATCTGATTTCAGTCCCTACAGTGTTAGAACATGAGCCAAGTACTCCAGACTTGTCATATTGTTTACACTTACTCTTATCTGATTTAAAAATATACGGTCTGTAGTCTGTTCAGTAGCTGTATCAGTCTAATTTTACTTTCCTGTATCTGGCTGTACAATATTAAAAAAATGATTCAGCATTTGTCATAGTTAAGACCACTTCTCAAACATAAACAGTGGTTGACCGTCTCTTTCAAAACATAAGTCCCCAGTTACTTGTGTTACAGTTCTTTGACACACCTCTGTATTAGATTAAAGTCTTGGGAATTTGCAATTTCTTAACAGCGCATTAAAAGTACAAAATTGAATGTTTATCAGTCAGAATCCTTGATTTTCCATCAAATACTGAAAATAATTCAGCATTTGTTATAGTTAAGACCCCTTCTCAAATGTAAATAATGGTTTACCATACCTTTTAATCACTTTATTAAGATCTCTTCTTCTGGGGATGTTCGAGTGGAGTTTTCAGATCTGGCCTGGGTCATTCTTCAGGTTTTCATCAGCTCCGATTAAAGTAGTGGCTGTTTAGGTCTAAATTATAGTTTTATTCACTAATAACCCTAGTGGGGATCGGCAGGGAAGGGGGAATGCAACATAGTTTCTTTTTGGTCATGCATTTGAGTTTAATATCTCTCTAGTTTGGACTTTGGCTCCCTTGTTTCAACTTTTACCTGGATGTTTTAAACTGAAGAGTTGAGAGATAGGTGGCTTGCTGGAGCCAGTGGGTGAATCATTGGTGTTGATATCAGATGGTAATGACCATACCTCCCATCTGTACAGATTTCAGTAAAATGGCCGGATTGGCCCATATTTTGGTCTGTCTTTATCATCAGTCATGGTTTTTATGGCAATGTACTGGCAAACCATTGTAGGCTGATATTAGGAAATGACAGACATTTGAGGTTAGATTTCATACCTTGCAAAAGGCTCATGTTAATGTAGAGCTGTTGATGCTACTGATTTTTAAGGTGTGTAGGCAATGTACAAAATGGTCCCTACGTTGGGTTATCTTTACAGTTTGGGGCCTTTGGCAGGTGGGGACTGTGACAGCCGTGACTTCCTCGGCCAAAGCACTGCATTGAAATTCATACAGAGTTATGGTGGTTTGTGATTTTGTGAACAGAACAGGCCTTTGCCCAGGCTTAAAGTTAGGTAATATTTGGTTACATTTGTGCTGAGAATTTACATTTGCCTTTCTTTTGCAGGTGGAGAGGCACAGAAGCGGCCTCAGTTGGGGGCCAGAAGGAAGCAGGCCAACCAGTGCTGTGTGCAGTGATGTTATTAAAACCTGGACATGTTGCAAAAACTGGTACTGTTAAAAGGTACAAACACAATGCTTGCTATGTAGACAATTTTGGGGGGGTGGGGCTGTGTAGTTTTGCCTGGCTCTGGTTTAGTGTTTCGGGGTGCATTTGACAGGTGATTACTGGGGAATAAATCTGGTTAGGCCTTTCAGCAGTTGGATAGAGAAGTTGTGTGGACTTTTATTGTTTGATAAATGAGGTGTGTGAGGTCTATTTGGGGGGGGTGTTGGGCTGGAGGCTGGGTAGATGGAAAGAAGGGCAATTGGAAAACTGAATATTGGGGTTTCATGTTAAGTGAGGGTAGGAGGCGTAGCTTGATTGGTTTGGAATTAGGTTCATTGCTTTAGTTTAATATGGTAGTGTCATGGCTTGTGGTGGTTATGTTTTTTAGAATTTTATGATGGTTGATTAAATGTCTTATTGCTTATAAGGGATAGTTAGTGTGGTGGCAGGATTGCTAGGCAACTGAAGTTTTAAAGAAAGTTCCTGGCATGTTTTGGTGGTATTTCACTTGTTGTTTCAGGCATCTTATCTGGTCATTATGGTGTGCCAGCTTGGTTACAGATACTTATAGTGCAAGGTATGGGGTGAAGCTGCCAAGGTTGCCCTCTTCTGGGGAAAGGGGTTGCGGGCTAGCGTAGTGGCTGTGCAGTGAGGAATGAGGTAGGCCCTTCATAGTCTGTAATGTTGTCATTGAGAAGTGCTGCTTACAGTTCTGCTGAGAATTTACATTTTCCTCTCTTGGTAAGTAAGAAAATGCAGAGGGGGTGGCAGTTGGTGGCCGAAGGAAGTGGGTGCAAGAGGTGACGATGGCTGTGCTGTGGAAGTCACCCGAGTGGTCATGATGAGGTCACAGATGGTGGTCTGTGGAGTAAGCAGTAGTCACTGGTCAGGAGAAATTGGAATCAGAGATCAGGTGAGAGGGAATTTTTGGCCTCTATAGGGTGAGTAATGAGGCTTCAGGTAATACTACTTTGGTAAGTACACAGTTAGGCTTCTCAGAATTGGGTTGTATTCTTGGGGAGCATTTACAGTTACTCATCCAGTTTTACACTTCAGGGATAATATGTGGGAAGAGGTCTTGGCTGCACATCATAGGTGAGTTTTCAGGACCTACTTCATGGTGGACTTGGGTGAAAGGAGTATACTTTCACTGTACAGTGTTTTTTCCTAAAATGTTTGAATTATGGTTCTACAACAAGGGTTAGGAGCTCATTAAAGTATGTTAGGCTTGTTGCAGTAGGGAGTAGTATGGAGGTAAGTGTGGCTGAGGTGAGTTAAGGGCAGAGTAGAGGGGATAGATTGGGTTGTTTAGGGAAGTTTGGATTTGTCCATAAGGGGAGTGGAGTAACAACATGGTTTATGGGTTGGATGTTGTGGGCATGATAGTTGGGTTGATCATTTTGTGGAAGGTTAAGCAGAGGGGTTTCTCAGTGGCCAGTATTAATTTGATTGGATGTGGCATCTGGGAGGCTGGTGGCCAGAGGGATGTATATGATCGGGTTTCCCTTAATGGTTAAGGAAAGGGTTGGTCAGTGCACTGTAAAGAGGGTTCATTGGGATTTGCTTTTACTACGACTGTGGCCGAGGGGTTGGGTTGGGGGGTATAAGTTGGGGGGTTGGTTTGGTGGTTGGATAGCAGGAAGGATTATTTTAACTATTTAGTCAGCTGGTGTCTTTCTTAATTAAAGGACAGGGTTTTTGATTGACAGGTCTGGTCTACAGTGGACGGGTACACCGAATGATACAGCAGGTTTGTGGATAGTTGTAATTTTCTTTGCAAGGGTGAATGGTTAAAAAAATAGTCATTAATTTCACTGAGACCTTCTGCGTTGCTAGAAGAGTGTTAATTTTAGCCATATAATAAGACCTTGGTTTGTTTTGCAGGGGTATCTGTTGTACTGTTGCTAGGGGAGTTAAGAGATAAATTTATGGGATCTTAGGTAGGACATTTAAGTTTCAGGGGTATTTTGCATTTGCTAGTGTCTGCATTTTATGCAGTTGATAAATGAGATACACCCTTGGTGGTGTATATTTGCCATTAAGAAAGTGGCTTATGCATGTGTGGAGTATTTACAGTCTTTTTCAGATCACTTGGAGTGCTGATTGACATGCAGAGTTGCTGTTTTGGGGACTGATGAATGTGGATTTGACAGGTGAGAGAAGAAGCTGAAGAATGTTTTCAGCTGATGGGGCAGTATGAAAAGAGGCCATAGGGTGCCATCAGTGTGGTTGAATATGGAGTGGTTGGTTTATTGTGTTTTCTTCCTGCTGTCACAAGGTAATGTCTTGTCTTGGTTTGATCTTGTATTGGAGGTATTAAGGATGGTTGTTACACTGTTTTGTGGGTAGTAGGGTCTTCTTTGTAATGGTAAGATATTATTGCAGACATAAGGGGTAGGAGTTTAGTGTGTTGCATTGCGTAAGTGGGGCTTGAGAGATAGATGGTGGGGTTTTGATGGGAGGATTTAGCTTTGAGTTACTGCAGTTTCAGGATAGATTGGGGCTGGGTTGCTTCACTATACTCTGGTTGGTAATAGCGAGTCACGGACATTGTGTGACCTGGTGGTATTGGGCATTATCTACTTTGTTGGTTAGTTTTGCTGGCTAGGTCTATTGTTTGCTACCGCCCATGTTGGTGGTGTTTTTGAGGTAGTACTGTTGTCGGTGATGATGGTGGTTAAGTGTCTTATGGTTTATAATGGGTAGTTGGTGTGATAGAAGCATTTTATTAAATGGAGTGTAAAAGAGATCTAAGAGTGGTATTACATTCATTGGTCAAAAAAAAAGTTGTATAGTGTTAGGAGGTAATGACTTTGATACAGCTTGGTTAGGGAGGATGGGTACACCAAATGATGTCTGACCTACTGCCTTACTGGTGGTTAGACTGCTAGAAGTTTGGTCGGAGAGAGGGGGAACAGCCTGGTCAAGCTGGTGGGTGGAGAAGAGGGGCAGACTTGTCCTCTTCTGTTCCCCCTCTGGTGTTGGATGTGCAATTCAATAAGTTGGGAAGAAAAGTGAGCGATTACTCTTTGGATAAGTTAATAAGCAAGCAAAGCTGCTTATTTGGTTGGTGTAATTTAATAAATTGAAGGTGAGTGGTACGCTGCCTTGAAGTGAAAATATAAGTGAACAAGTTGGGGACGGTGCTTATTCAAGGGTGAGCGGTTGCGCTGCCCTTATGGTTATTTTATGTTTTCTTTCATGAATGTTATCACCTATGTCATGTTTTGATGGAAATTGATAACTATTGATTAACAATCATGTTTATGGAAGTGTAATAAAGGTCTTCAAATGTCATTCAGTGTTGTGTGTTTATTGAAGTGGACCAGGGCAAAGGGTGATTTAAGGGATAGTCAATAGTTTAACCTGAAGAGTTTATGTAGATTAAAGTTACTCCTGCATCTAATGGGCAGACACTATGACCCAGTTAGGACCTAGCACTGATGTTAACTTTTGAACATTACATCATTAAGCATCAGATTTTTTAAGACAGTCTGTAGGACAGCTTTGTTAGTTTCTGTATGGGTAAGGAGTAAAAGTCCATATTCAAGCATAGACACATTTGTTTAAGAATCTTGTTATACAATAACAGCCTTTTAGCGTGGAAGAACTTTTATTATGCTCATTGGCAACATCCTAATTCACGGAAGGACAGAGTTATCAAACGTGAGGCCCAGATGCTTAAAGGTCTGTACTGTTTCCAGGATGTGCGAGAGGGAGACGCGAACTGGAACCAGATAAAACACCAAAAACACCCAAGAGAATGGTACAAACCACTGACACCACTGGACCAAACAGCACTGCTGCTGACAGTCAGAAATAAAGTGAGCCACAATGAGGAAATGTCACTGAAACTTTAGCCACAACAAAAGTTTCAGCGACATTTCCTTGCTATGAATCACTTCATTTCTGACTGTTAGAAGCAGTGCTGTTTGGTTCCAGTGGTGTCAGTGTTTTTTACCATTCTCTTGGGTGTTTTTGATGTGCCAGAGGGAGACGACAAATTCATCCTAAAGCAACTCAAGAGGTTTTAGAATTTTTACAATTTTTTTTTTCCCTTTCCTCATGTTCATAGTTAGCTGCTTTGCCTACAGTGAGTATGTAAAGGAAGAGATATCATTCTAGAACCAGATTTATATTATTTCAGGAGACAGGTCAAACAAGCAGGTTATATTTCCTCCAGATGGACAGTAAAGCAAGAAACCTAGAACTGAGCCCTGTGGTACACACCTGAGCAATTTAAAATGTGTGAACAGTGTTTATATAGGGTCTATATTAGATGAACGAAAGTTCATCTTAGCGAACGTTCACATGAGCGAATATTGCAGAACTCGATACAGTGAAGATGGGAATATTTGCCCTTTCCTCACTGTAGTGCGATTTTGGAGTTGGAATATATATTTAGCTGGGGGGTGTGGGGGGTGCAGCCTCCCACAATTGCAATTTTGAGTACCTGGATATTCGCTCATGTGAGCGTTCGCTAGGATGAACTTTCGTTCATCTAATATAGACCCTTTATATACATACCCTCAAGGAGTAATTATCTTGATAGCTTGAAAATAAGTTGTGGGTAGGAGGCGCCCCACACTGAGCTTTGGTCTCCTATAGCAGGAGCTGATGGAACACAGATCTGGATGTCTTGCTAAGGTTGATCCTGGATATCAAACTGCTCCAAGGACCTGAAGCTAAAATGTAACCTCACTTTTACATTTAGTTGTGAAGTTTTCCTGAGAATGTATATAGGAGTATATGGGCCAGAACTGGGTAGCCAGAACTGGGCAGCACTAATTTATTTATTTATGTTACATTTGTTGACCGGGATAGTCTGACTGGATATATGTCCATTTTCAGCGGGGGCCTGGGGAGAAAAGCTCCAAGATAATAATACACATTAAACATTTAGTAAATGCTAGTTTCATAGTCATAAGCAATACCAGCATTTAATACATATTAGTACTAGCTTATTATAAAACACTTTACAAAATATAACATTATTTTCAAAGTTATTCATGCATAACATTACATTCAGGTTTAAGACACACTGAGCAGCAGTTATACAATTGACCCTTCCCGAAATGGTGTGGTAGAAGAAAGTTAGAAGTAGTTGAAGGTAAGGCACCCAAGTAATAGAGAGGTCACTAGTCGGGGTTAATGCAAGGACATAACCAATGAGTTTTGAAGTATTTCTTGAGTTTGTTTTTGAATTGAGTTAGTGAGGGTTCTAGGGTCAAGTCAGCTGGGAATCTGTTCCATGTTTTTCCAACAAAGTTGGCAAACAGAGAGTCCCCAGCTGAGTAGTTGGATTTGTATGTTTGAACTAGGAGTCTAGTGGATGATCGCAGTGGCCAAGTGCTGCTGTAGGGGCTAATAATATTTTTTAGTGCAGGTGTATTTTCTGGTTGGTAAAGGACTTTATGAGCCATTATTAGCTGGTTGAACTGCAGTAGGCTAAGCAGTTCAAGCCAACCTAGGTGATTTAGGTTGTGACAGTGGTGTGTCCGGTAGGCTGTGCCAGTAGCAAATCTGGCAATGTGGTTATAGCAGGATGATAGTTTATTAAGATCTGTTTTGTTAACATTGAAGACTTGAGGGGAGGCATAGAGAAGAGTTGATAGTAGATGGGAATGGGCAATTGCAGTTCTAGCAAGTGGGGTAAGGAAAGGTTTGATTCTGTAAATAGAGCCATGTTTTATATTAATGGTTTTGATAGTTTGATTGATATGCTCATCAAACTTCAGGTTGTTATCACACCCAGTAGTTTAGTTTGGGCTTCTGGGGAAATGACAGTGCCATTGTTGGTGGTTATGCTGAAGGATGGCAGGGGGGTCCTGCATGTGGGGGAGAAGAGGAGCAGCTTAGTTTTGTTGGGGTTTAGGATTACATGTTGATTGGAGAGCCATTTTTCCACTGTAATGAAGGTACTTTGAGTTAATGTGAATAGAGTAGCTGGTGAGGTGTCAGAACAATTCAAGGTGGAGTCATCCGCATATTGAATGCAGGTAGGATCTGGGATGACTGAATGAAGGTCATTGATACAGATGGAGAAAAGAAGGAGTCCTAGTATCGAGCCCTTGGAGACTCCTAATGTGATGGGTAGGTGAGATGATAGCTTGTCCTGCCAGAGGACTGCTTATTACCTACCCTGCAGGTAGGATTGAAACCATTGGAGTGCATGGTTGTTTAAGGAGAAGGCCTTTAAGGTATTTATAAGCATTTTGTGGTCAACCATGTCAAAAGCCTTGGAGAGATCTAGAAAGAGTGCTGAGGATAGTTTGTTATTATTGCATTTGTGGTTAATGATGCTAGAGAAAGAGAGGAGGGCAGAAATAGTACTGTGGTGTGGCTTAAAGTCCTGCTGAAAGTTGGACAACAGCTTATTCTGTGTGAGGTAGTGCATGAGCTGTATGTGTGTACACTTCTCCATAATTTTAGCTAGAGGTAACAGAATAGCTATGGGTCTAAAGTTTGACAGTTCAGTGGAACTGCCTCTTTTATGGAGAGGTATGATATGGGAGATTTTCCATATAGTGGGTACAGTAGCTGCAGATATAGCTCTGTTGATCAAGATTGAGATGGGGTATGCTATGGTGTCAGTAGCCTTTTGCAGATAGTCTGCTGGGAGGAGGTCAGCAGCCAGGGTGGTAGGTCTTAGTTTCTTAAGTAGGGCATGAATAAGTTGAGTAGGAACTGGTTGGAAGGTGAAGTATGTTTGGGTACTGTGTGTGGCTGCATTAGAATTAGAGCCATTGGGAGAGAGTTTGCTGGCTAGAGACTGGATAGTCTCTGTGAAGAAGCTGTTGATGTTATTAGCAATGTCTACTGGGGATTTTTGTTGGGAAGCTGAGGGGGTAGAGTGGAGGTTTGGCCTGGGTGGAGTACTTTGTTTACACCTGCCAAGAACTTTTGAGGTTTGTTTTGTTTTTGTTTTTTTGCAGTAGATGGTAGTAGTAGTTCTTTTTGTCTAAGGTTATGGATTTTTGGTGTCATTCCTTAGCTGTCTGAATCTTAATTGATCAAGTGGGGCTTTTGTTTTTCAGTAGGTGGCCCATGCTTTGTTTCTGAGTGAAATTTTGGTTTTGGTATCTTTAGAAAGCCATGGTGCAATATTAACTTTGGTTCTAATAGAGCAGCTGGGAGCATGGGAGGCAAGAATAGCAAGGAATTTGGTGTTAAAGTATACTACTGCTTCATCTAGGGGGAGACTTTTTAGTACTGAACAGTTGCATGCCTTAAGTTCATTTTGAAACTTGATGAGGATAACATTCTTGTTGTTTCTTAATGTTCTATAGGTGGGTTGGTAGGAACAGTCTACTTTGAGCTTGATTACATAGGTGAGACAGTGGTCACTTGGGTCATCAGGCAAAGTGCCTGATTTATAGGATTGAAGATCGGCATTGATGAGTATCCAGTCTAGGGTACTTTCCTTGTTATTGGGTTTTCCTGTCCTGGTGGGGGAGGTTATGATTTGACTAAATCCATAGAGATTTATGTGGGTTGTGGGGGTTTTACAAGAGCAAATGTTCCAGTCAATGTTGAAATCCCCAAGAACAATTGTTTCTTGGGGGATAGTTATTGAATCACCAATATCAGAAGTCTTCTAATGTTTCTGTGTTCCTCCCTGGGGGAATGTAGACACAGACAAAGTTCATATTTTTGTTTGTATTCATTTGTAGTTTTGAGATAAGAATCTCAGCATTATTGAACTGGGGTGGTTGTTGGGTGTCTATGCTGACAGATAGGGTAGACTTATAAAGTATGGCTACCCCACCATCCTTTCTGGTGGAACGATCTAGTCGAAACATATTGTACCCTGGTGGCAGAATCTCATGGTCCTTGGTGGCAGCCTTGAGCCACATTTCTGCTAGGCATAATATATCTGGAGAATGAACAGCTAAGAGGGCATGCAGGTGCTGAGTTTTGTTATTTATGCTCCTAATGCTTAGATGGCAGGCCAGCAGTGAGCTAGGAGGTCTATTTGTTGGAGCTATGTTGGTAGGGGATATAGTAGAGGGATTAGGGTCAACAGGTGGGGATGGACCAGGGTTTGGGTGGATGTCGCCATCCTTTGTGAGGTTGTAGTGTATCCTGAGTATGAGTTTTAAGATTGTGAATAAAGTTTTGTCAGAGTGTCTAGTTTTAGGACTAATGTAACTAGGTCTAGTAAGATGGTAGTATTTAGGCTTTAAGGAGATAAACTTGAGGGAGGTGAGTAAGGGTGCATTATTATCTGTTGTAGATGGGATGGATGTTTGGAATTTAGGGTAGTGGAAACCTGGATTACCTTGATATCCGTAGGTGGTAAGGAGATATGGGATGAGTAACAGGGGTAGTAGTAGAGTTAATAAGAGTATTTTGGGAGATAGCATAGCTACTGAATGAGGCTTGAAACTTAGGCCAAAGGAATAGTACAGTTAGAGGACTGGTGATATCAGGTTGAGGGTGGTGCTGTTGAGTGACAAGTTATTACTGATTGGTTTAAAAAAGTGGGGTGTGGTGTAGTACTAATAAATGTAGCAGCACCAGGGACGTGACGTATTTGGGGGCAGGGTGGGGTGCAAAGCAAGCCTGAGTGAAGCGAGGGCAAGAGGAGCAGGGATGAACCAATGCCTGTACTAAGTTGTAGCAACCAGTTTGAGGAAAGAGGGGGGTGGGGGAAAAGAGAAGGCAGTAGGAGTGAATAGAGGGAGACCTTGATTGACTCAAGACACCACACCAGAGGTAAGTTTAATGTAAAGGCCTAAAACATGCACTCAGCACATTGATGTTACTTATGTTTAGCAAGAAAGACAGACCAACAGTATACAATTTTGAGGATTTTTACAAGGGTTACTTGTTCAAATGTGAGACAAACAAGTAACGCTTTCAAACAGGAATCTATGTCTGAGTGTAGAAAGCCAGAAATGTACAAGGTATACCTGTAAAAATTAGGGTCAGAGAGACAAATGCAAGAGTCAGGGAGACAAATGTAAGAGTCAGTGTACTTTAGTTACAGGGGAAGAAGGCAAACACGCAAGTAGAAAAGAGCCCTATGGCTGACCAAAATAGTGACTCGCTTAGTTGCACAGCACTGTAACAGAAAGCTTAACAAATGTTTTTTATGTGTAACCTACTCTGATTAATTGCTGTGAGAAAAACAGTTTTTGTTGTTAGAGACTGTGGTGGCCAGTTGCAATCCTGTAGACAGCATTATGCAGGAGCTGCAGTATGCTAGTGTAGGTAAATGTAGAATTCAAACTATGAGTCACACCAGGTCAGCCAAGGGGGAAAGAGAGAGGGAAATCCTAAGCACTTAGATTTGATTCTAGTTAGAACTGTGAATGGCTTTACTTATTTCTGACCCTACCCTCCAAGTACCGCCTACCTACTACTTTTTATATAATTTATTTTATTTTTATTTTATTTTACATTTGATTACCTGGAAAGTAACCCAGCCACTGGGGATGCACAAGCCAGTGCATTTCTTTGTGCCGGTCCCAAGCCTGGATAAATGTGGAGGGTTGCATCAGGAAGGGCATCCGGCATAAAACTTGGCCAAATCATTCATGCGGACACCAGTAAATATTTACATACCAGATTGGTCGAGGCCTGGGTTAACAATGACCGCCACCAGTACTGTTAGCCAACAGGGTGCTGGCAGAAATTGGGCTACTGTTGGCCAAAGGAGGAGTGGAGGGGGAATGCATGGCTGAAGGCAGGAAGACAGGAGAAAGGCTAGGACTGTGGTAGTGAGGGTCGGAACTTTGAATGTTGGCAGTATGACTGGTTTAGGGAGAGAGATAACCGATATGATGGACAGAAGGAAGGTTGGTATATTGTGTGTGCAAGAGACCAGATGGAAGGGGAGTAAGGCTAGGTGTATCGGAGGTGGGGTCAAATTGTTTTATCATGGTGTGGATGGGAGTAGAAATGGCGTAGGAAGGAACAGTATGCTAAGAGTGTTTTTGGAGGTGAAAAGATTGTCGGATAGAGTGATGGTTATGAAGCTGAAAAATTATGGTGTAATGATGAATGTTGTTAGTGCATATGCTCCACAAGTTGGGTGTGTGATGGACGAGAAAGAAAAATTTTGGAGTGAGTTGGATGAAGTGGTGATGACTGTACCCAAGGGTGAAAGAGTGGTGATTGGAGCAGATTTCAATGGGCATGTTGATGAAGGGAACAGAGGGGATGAGGAAGTGATGGGTAGGTATGGTGTTAAACAAAGGAATGCAGAAGGTCAGATGGTAGTGGATTTTCCAAAAAGGATGGACATGGCTGTGGTGAATACATATTTTAACAAGAGGGAGGCGCATAGGGTGACATACAATAGTGGAGGAAGATGCACACAGGTGGATTATATCTTATGTAGGAGGGCCAGTTTGAAGGAGATTGGAGACTGTAAAGTGGTGACCGGGGAAAGTGAAGTTAGGAAGCATAGGATGGTGGTTTGTAAGATGACGTTGGTGATCAAGAAGAGGAGGAGGAGTGTGAGGGTAGCACCAAGGATCAAATGGTGGAAATTGAAAAAGGGTAATTGTGAGGTGGAGTTCAGGGAAGAGTTAAGACAGGCACTGGGTGGCAGTGAAGAGTTACCAAATAACTGGGTAACTACAGCAGAGCTAGTAAGGGTGACGGCTAGAAAGGTGATTGGTATGACATCTGGACAAAGGAAGGATGACAAGGAGACATGGTGGTGGAATGAGGAAGTACAGGAGAGTATACAGAGAAAGAGGGTGACAAAGAAGAAGTGGGATTGTCAGAGAGATGAAGAAACTAGACAGGAGTATAAGGAGATGAGGTGCATGGCAAAGAGAGAGGTGGCGATGGCTAAGGATAAGGCATATGAAGAGTTGTATGAAAGGTTGGACACTAAAGAGGGAGAAAAGGACCTGTACCAATTGGCTAGACAAAGGGACTGAGCTAGGAAAGATGTGCAGCAGGTAAAGATGATAAAGGATAATAAGGGAAACATACTTACAAGCGAGGAGAGTGTGTTGAGCAGATGAAAAGAGTACTTTGATGGGTTGATAAATGAAGAGGGAGAGAAAGTTGGATGATGTGCTGATAGTGAATCATGAAGTGCAATGGATTAGTAAGGAGGAAGTAAGGATAGCTATGAAGAGGATGAAGAATGGAAAGGCTGTTGGTCCAGATGACATACCTGTGGAAGCATGGAGGTGTTCAGGTGAAATGGCAGTGAAGTTTTTAACCAGATTATTTAATAAAATTTTGGAAAGTGAGAGGATGTCTGAGGAATGGAGACTTTTGGTACTGATTTTTAAGAATAAGGGTGATGTGCAGAGCTGTAGTAACTACAGAGGGATTAAATTGATCAGTCATACCATGAAGTTATGGGAAAGAGTAGTGGAAGCTAGGTTAAGAAGGGATGTGATGATTAGTGATCAGCAGTATGGTTTCATGCCGGGAAAGAGCACTACAGATGCGATGTTTGCTCTGAGAGTGTTGATGGAGAAGTACAGAGAAGGTCAGAAAGAGTTTTATTGTGTTTTTGTAGACTTAGAGAAAGCATATGACAGGGTGCCTAGAGAGGAGTTGTGGTATTGTATGAGGAAGTCTGAAGTGTCAGAGAAGTACCTAAGAGTGGTACAGGATATGTACGAGGATAGTGTGACAGTGGTGAGGTCTGTGGTGGGAGTGACGGATGCGTTTAAGATGGAGGTGGGATTACATCAAGGATCAGCTCTGAGCCCTTTCTTATTTGCAATGGTGATGGACAGGTTGATAGACAAGATCAGACAGGAGTCCCCGTGGACTATGATGTTTGCAGATGACATTGTGATCTGTAGTGAGAGTAGGGAACCGGTGGAGGAGACCCTGGAGATATGGAAATATGCTCTAGAGAGAAGAGGAATGAAGGTCAGCAGGACTAAGACAGAATATATGTGTGTGAATGAGAGGGAGGATAGAGGAATGGTGAGGATGCAAGGAGTAGAGGTGGTGAAGGTGGATGAGTTTAAATACTTGGGGTCAATAGTTCAGAGTAATGGTGAGTGTGGAAGAGAGGTGAAGAAGAGAGTACAGGCAGGATGGAGTGGGTGGAGAAGAGTGTCAGGAGTGATTTGTGACAGACTAGTACCTGTAAGAGTGAAAGGGAAGGTCTACAAGAGGGTAGTGAGACCAGCTATGTTATATGGGTTGGAGACAGTGGCACTGACAAAAAGGCAGGAGTTAGAGCTGGATTTGGCAGAGTTAAAGATGTAAAGACTTGCACTGGGTGTGACGAGGGTGGACAGGATTAGGAATAAGTATATTAGAGGGTCAGCCCAGGTTAGAAGGTTTGGAGACAAAGCCAGAGAGGCAAGATTACGTTGGTTTGGACATGTGCTGAGGAGGGATGCTGGGTATATTGGGAAAAAGATGCTAAGGATGAAGCTACCAGGTAACAGGAAAAGAGGAAGGCCTAAGATAAGGTTTATGGATCTGGTGAGAGAGGACATGCAGGTGGTTGGTGTGACAGAGTAAGATGCAGAGGACAGGAAGAAATGGAAACAGATGATCCGCTGTGGCGACCCCTAACGGGAACAGCCGAAAGAGATGATGCTGATTTGATTACCTAGAAAGTCTGTCTGGAAAAAATCTTTTTTCAGCAGAGGCCCAGGAAGAAAAGCTCCACATGTAACATGTAACAATGATTATAATTAAAAATACAAGGTTTACATATACACAACTTGACATTTGAGTTAGACATATAACATTGGATCAAAATACATTCATGTAAATATTCTTATTAATGGCATTGTTGCATAGTCTAGGACAGGAAAACAGAATTATTATTTAAAAAAGCAAAATGAGGAAATCTATCAGGAAAATTAGTGACATAGAATGTAAACCAAGTATAATTAATAACAAGTGCTGAGTGAGCAATGTTCATAGATATACTATATTGACTGATAACCTCTAGTAAGAGGAGATACAGTAGAGATAGATATTGAAACATAACTGTAAGGAGAATAGTTTTACAACAGTCCTCACATACACACTTTAGATTGTAATAAGAATGGGTAGAAGTATGTTAAAAGGTGAGATATGATCTGATTTGTGTGAAGAACTAGTGTTACCTAGACAAAGAGTGTTTACAGTAAATAGGACATTGCATTGGAATTTTTTTCTTATCCAGGATTTTTACAGGAGCATAGCCATCTATTTGTTAAGTGAGAGTTATTTTGAAGTGAGATAAATTATTAATAGATGTTATTTCTGATGGTAAGCTATTCCAGATTTTAGCTGTGTAGATCAAGAAAAGGGAGAAATAAAATAAAATAGAATAAAATAAAACTGGTGTCAGTTGAGGTGAAACTGGGTTTTAGACTTTTCTTCTTCACTTCTGGTTCACATAATCAGGGGCATATTATCTGCACTGAGGTACTGTTCTGTAACTTCTAACACTGCACATTCCTTTCCTTCAGTTTTAGACTCAGGTTTCTCAAGTTCAAAAAAAGCCATGAAAGGGTTATCAATAAAGTAAAGGTAATGTATTTAAATAAACATATCTGCAGAAAAGTCACAGATGTGGAAAGAAATCACAAACACCATGCTACGGGCACAGTTGTCATTTATCAGCAAATTCCCCTCACAGGAGGTGTGAACATAAATTTTTACTTCAAAGCGTTAAAATTGTCTAAGTGGCACTAAGGAGTATTAAACATTGCCAGCCTAAGGGCTGTTAAATTTATGGATTAGTGTATGCTCCTGATGCTTAATACATTGGTCCATTATTAACCAATATATAAGGAATAAAAGTCATGTATCTGAAAAAAATCAGAGCACTGCTTACCATAAATGCAACAGAAAAACACACACAGGTGCGTTATTGGAAACCTTAACATTTTGGAGAAATTAGTACAGGGTTAAGTGCACATTCATGGGGCTAATACCCATTTCATATCCTTTAATATTACTGCTGAGGTCAGTGTATCACTGACCTGGGAAATTCACCTTCTTCATGTATTTAGTAACTCTGAGGCTATAAAAAGTATTAGAATGGCTTTTGCTAGAATCAGTACTGACGACTGAGGAGTAAAACACAAATTTCATTGAAAACTCATCTTACTGAGTCAGATTTGGTAAAAAATTTCAGACAGTTCCCTTCCACATCCCCTTACTATACCATCATCATCATCATCTTCATTCAGCTGTTCCCGTTAGGGGTCGCCACAGCGGATCATCTGTTTCCATTTCTTCATGTCCTCTGCATCATGCTCTTTCACACCAACCACCTGCATGTCCTTTCTCACCACATCCATAAATCTTATCTTGGGCCTTCCTGTTTTCCTCTTACCTGGCAGCTCCATCCTTAGCATCCTTTTCCCATATACTCAGCATCTCTCCTCAGTACATGTCCAAACCAATGCAATCTCACCTCTCTTGCTTTGTCTCCAAACTGTCCAACCTTAGCTGACCCTCTAATAATACTGATTCCTAATCCTGTCCATTCGAGTCACACCCAGTGCAAATCTTAACATCTTTAACTCTGCTACATCCAGCTCTGACTCCTGCCATTTTGTCAATGCCACCATCTCCAACCCATATAACATAGCTGGTCTCACTATCCTCTTGTAGACCTTCCCTTTCACTCTTACTGGCACCCGTCTGTCACAAATCACTCCTGACACTCTTCTCCACCCATTCCACCCTGCCTGTACTCTCTTCTTCACCTCTCTTCCACACTCACCATTACTCTGAACTGTTGATCCCAAGTACTTAAACTCATCCACCTTTACCAACTCTACTCCCTGCATCCTCATCATTGCTCTACCCTCCCTCTCATTTACACACATATATTCTGTTTTAGCCCTGCTGACCTTCATTCCTCTCCTCTCTAAAGCATATCTCCACCTCTCCAGGGTCTCCTCAACCTGGTCCCTACTCTCACTACATATTACAATGTCATCTGCAAACATCATAGTCCATGGAGCCTCCTATCTGATCTCATCTGTCAACCTGTCCATCACCACTGCAAATAAGAAAGGGCTCAGAGCTGATCCTTGATGTAATCCCACCTCCTCCTTAAACGTACCTGTCACTCCCACTGCAGTCCTCACCAATGTCACACTACTCTCGTACATATCCTGTACCATTCTTACATACTTCTCTGCCACTCCCGACTTCCTCATACAATACCACAACTCCTCTCTAGGCACCCTGTCATATCCTTTCTCTAAGTCCACAAAGACACAATGCAACTCCTTCTGACCTTTTCTGTATTTCTCCAACAACAGTCTCAGAGCAAACATTGTATCTGTAGTGCTCTTTCCTGGCATGAAACCATATTGCTGATCACTAATCATCACCTCCCTTCTTAACCTAGCTTCCACTACTCTTTCCCATAACTTCAAGCTGTGACTGATCAATTTTATCCCTCTGTAGTTACTGCAGCTCTGCACATCACCCTTATTCTTAAAGATAGGTACCAAAACACTTTTTCTCCATTCCTCAGGCATCCTCTGACTTTCCAAAATTTCATTAAAGAATCTGGTTAAAAATTCCACTGCCATTTCTCCTAAGCACCTCCATGCTTCCACTGGTATGTCATCTGGGCCAACAGCCTTTCCATTCTTCATCCTCTTCATAGCTGTCCTTACTTCCTCCTTGCTAATCTGTTTCACTTCCAGATTCACTATCCCCACATCATCCAACCTTCTCTCTCTCTCATTCTCTTCATTCATCAGCCCTTCAAAGTACACTTTCCATCTACTCAATACACTCTCCTCGCTTGTGAGTACATTCCCTCACTATCCTTTATCACCCTAAACTGCTGCACATCTTTCCCAGCTCTGTCCCTCTGTCTAGCCAATTGGTACAGGTCCTTTTCTCCCTCTTTAGTGTCCAATCTCTCATACAACTCTCCATATGCCTTATCCTTAGCCTTTGCCACCTCTCTCTTTGCCATGCGCCTCATCTCCTTAAACTCATGTCTACTTTCTTCATCTCTTTGACAATCCCACTACTTTTTCACCAGCATCTTCCTCTGTATACCCTCCTGTACTTCCTCATTCCACCACCAGGTCTCCTTGTCCTCCTTCCTCTGTCCAGATGTCACACCAAGCACCTTTCTAGCAGTCTCCATTACTAGCTCTGCTGTAGTTACCCAGCTATTCGGTAACTCTTCACTGCCTCCCAGTGCCTGTCTTAACTCTTCCCTGAACTCCACCTCACAATCACCCTTTTTTAACTTCTACTATTTAATCCTTGGCACTGCTTTCACACTTCTCCTCCTCTTCTTGATCACCAACATCATCCTACAGTCCACTGCTCTATGCTGCCTAACTACACTTTCCCCTGTCACCACTCTACAGTCTCCAATCCCCTTCAGACTGGCCCTCCTGCATAGGATATAATCCACCTGTGTGCATCTTCCTCCACTCTTGTACGTCACACCTGATACACTTGTAATAGGTGACTCTATCGTCAGGCACACTGACATCCCACTCACCAGGCTGAACAAGGAGAAGGTCATGGTGAGCTGCCTGTTGGGCGCTAGGATCCGCCACATAACACAAGCACTCAGGTCACTCCAAGGCAAGTACAAATATGACTCAGTCATTGTCCATGCTGGTGTGAATGACCTGAGACGTACCTCCCTGGACTACATGAAAAGAGACATAGAGGAGCTCTCTGAGCATGTAGCCCAGGCTGGTATGACCCTGAACTTGAGTAGCATCTTACCCTCACCAAGAATGATGCCACAATATGAAGACAAGATGATCAATTTCAACAATTGGCTTAAGTGTTGGTGTCATTCAAAGGGGATCCAATGCCTGTCAGCCTGGGATGACATGCTCGACAAGCCACGATGCTTCGCTAGGGACGGCTTGCACCTGTCACCCTGGGCTTTGGATATTGGCAAAGGCTCTTGCTACCTCCATAGTGCCTTTTTAGGCAAGGCTCAAAAGACAAACCCACCTCCATAGGTATCACAAAGGATAAGAAACTAAGAGTAATGCTACTCAACGCCAGAAGTCTAAACCTCAAGATGCACTTTTCGAAACTCTCCTTAGCATGGAGAACATCGATATCTGTGCAGTAACAGAAACCTGGTTCAAGGCTCCGAGAGCACCCCAGCACTACCAGGTTATACCTCATACCATGCTTTTCGCCCCAAAACTTGGACCGAACCACAAAAGGAGGGAGTATCAATATTTATCAAAGATACCCACACCTGCAGGTTGGTGGCACAGCACGAAGCATCAGAGACTATCCATGTGCAACTAACTGTGGGTAAAACTGCCTTCCAGTTTATAGCCTGCTACAGACCACCCTCCCAAACACAGGAACCCCACTTGGCCTTCCTGAGAATACTGGAAAATATGAAGGTCTCTCCAAACACCATTATATTGGGCGACTTCAACTACCCAAACATAGACTGGGAGCATTACTCTAGCTCCAACACCCTAGCCCAAAGGTTCCTAGAATTTATAAACTCAAATGCTATGGAACAACTTGTTACCACTCCCACAAGAGGGGAAAACATACTGGACCTGATCATCACCAACATGGGGACACTATGCTCCAGACCAGAAGTGTATCCCTCACTGGTAAGATCAGACCATAAACTAATCTCACTGGATATTCACATCCCGACCCCACCCCCTGCCCAGAAAACCACAGTGAAAAACTTCTATAAAGCAAATTTCACACACCTCAAAACTGAGGCGAAATCCTTCAAAGCCCCCGGGCCTGTGGAAAATACGGCCCAGACCGCAGGAATCCTTTATAAACGCATTCTATGAACGCCTTCAGGAATGCATGGATCATGCAATCCCAAATAAAACCAAGACCCAATCCTCCAAAGGCAGACGTCCTGTCTGGTGGACCCCAGCCATAAACAAACTATACAATAGAAGGAGGAAGCTACTACATGATAGAGCAAAATCTTAAAAAGGGAAGGCATCTCTGATCAGTATTAGCAAAAAACTACGGGCACTCATAAAATCGTCTGAGGTCAGCTTCGAGAGAAAAATTGCACAGGACACTAAGGATAATCACAAGGCTTTCTTTAGTTATGCTAGGAACCTGGGTGGGAATTCCCAGATATGCTCAGAATTAGTCCAAAATGACAAAAAATACACCGAGCCCACAGACATTGCCAACATCCTAGCTGACAAGTTCAGTGCAAACTTCTCCCCCCTCTCCCCACCAAAAGGGCAAATATCTATCCCGACAGAGTGCTGCCCCCCTGACATCTCAGATGCTAAGGTAAGGGCCGCCCTCTCCAAAGCAAAAAAACACAGCATCAATGGGACCAGATGGTGTCCCAGGCTGCGTCCTACATGAACTCCAAGAAGAGCTAAACCCAAACATAAAACTACTGTTCAATCTTAGCCTTACTACAGGATATGTACCCAAAGAGTGGCATACAGCAACAGTGGTCCCTCTCCACAAAGGTGGTGTCTCAACGGATCCTGGAAACTATCGCCCCATAAGCCTGACTAGCTTGGTCTGCAAAGCTATGGAAAGGATCATCATGGACCTCATAAATAAAGATATTGGGGACCTACAGTCACTGGATCCTACCCAGTTTGGCTTTGTTAAGGGCAGATCCTGCCTCTTAAACCTGGTTGATTTCTTTGAAACAGTCACCAAGGCCATTGACGAGGGGAAGGTGGTCCACACAGCCTACCTGGACCTCGCAAAAGCCTTCGATACAATACCCCACTCAGGCATTATAGATAAGCTCACCAGCTTAAATATAAACCCCTATGTCACTAGATGGGTTGCAAACTGGCTCAAGGACAGAACCCACATGGTTAGAATTGCTGGAGCGATGTCAGACTCCAAACCAGTTACAAGTGGCGTCCCACAAGGCTCAGTCCTGGGACCTCTTGTTCGGTATATATTTCTCGTGCAGGCCAACACAGAAGGACTGTGGCTGACCAAGTTCGCAGATGACTGCAAACTGGGTGCCATAATCAACTCTCCAGCCGACACAAGCATCCTCCAAAAGGGCCTCATAGAAACAGACAACTGGTGCCAGAGCCATGGCCTCAAGCTAAACACCAAAAAGTGTATAGTCATCCCCTTTGGCAAAACAAAGTGCCCACAAATTACCACATAGGTGGTAATCCATTAAGTACAGAAGAAGTCATTAGGGACCTGGGGACCCAAGTTGATAGCAATCTCTCATTTGACAACCACGTGGCCAAAGTGGTTAGAAAAACATTTTATATAGCCCACCTAATCACGAAGGAATTCACATCTAGATCAGGGGAGGTCATCGTGCCTCTTTACTCATCCCTCATCAGGCCCATAATTGAGTACAATGCCCCTTTGGGATGTACCTTACCAGACACCTGCAGCAACTGGAAAGACCCCAAAAGTACCTCACCAAGAGGATCAAAGGGCTCAAACAGATGCCATATGCTGCCCGGTTAAAGAAACTCCAGCTCTACTCAGTGGCATACCGCCTGCTCATAGGCGATCTGTGCCTGACGTATAAAGCCATGTCCAACCGGAATTAATGAACATGCTGCACCTCAGAAAATCCAAATCCCATCGAGCTACGCGCTCGAGACTTGAACCTCAGCACTGAAGGACATGCTGGAGGGACAGATTCATAACCCAGAGGCTCCCTTCACTCTGGAATAAAATCCCAGTCCAGGTTAGGCAGAGTCCCACATTGACTCTCTTCAAGAGGAATCTTGATGAGTGGATGGGAGATCGTAGGTTTACCCCGGCTATCACTTCTGTGTCACTGTTAGACAGAGGCACAGTATACTAACCTCAAAAAAGGCATAGCAAAATTAATTTAAAATGGGTGGCGAAAGCCAAACACACTCTGGCTAGGCTTATAAATGCCCTAGGGCAGATAGCCTAGTATGAACCTATGAACCTATGAACCTATGAACCCTGTGCTCCTCCCTCTTCTTAAAATATGTATTCACCACAGCCATGTCCATCCTTTTCGCAAAATCCGCAATCATCTGACCTTCTGCATTCCTCTCCTTATCACCATACCTACCCATCACTTCCTCATCCCCTCTGTTCACTTCACCAACATGCCCATTGAAGTCCGCTCCAATCACTAGTCTCCCACCCTTGGGACCACTCACCACCACTTCATCCATCTCACTCCAACTCCCCCCTTACTATACCACACTCTGCTAAATGAGTTTGAACCAGATAAGTTTTCATTCAAATAACTTTTATACCAAAAAGCTTTGATGACTGTTGGTTCAGCCACATGCCATTCTACACTTTTAAGGAATCTATAACTCCATATGCTCGCACATATTTAAAAAAAGACCAATCAAAATTACTCATTGATATAATCAACCACAAACATTCAAGGCCAGTTACCAGCTACAAAATGTGAGGTGCATACTTAGCCCAGTACCTGTATCCCTCAAATATGTATCTTTCCCATTTATTCTGCTGGACTATCCAACCACTTACCACCAAGGGTAGATGCGAAGTGAAGGAGAGCAGCTTCAAAACTGGGCATGTGTCCATTCAATGGTCTACAGTCCTTGGTATGCTGCAGACCAATGTATTCCTAACATAATACACTATGTTGGCTGAATATCTGCACAGCCTTTTTATGGCATTCACACTCAACATTTCATACTGGATTTTTTTTTTCAGTAATTGACTGAAGCTGTTCATCTCATGCAAATATTCTGCTTTAATCCAGTCTAATAAACTGTGTTTTGGAAGATGGATACTTTATGACTTTCTCTTTCTACTTACTCTGCTATCTGTGTTTATACAGGTGTGTGCTTTTTTTTTTTTTAGTGGGTGGGAGGGTAGACATTAATTATGTAATTTTATTTATTATTTATTTTATTTATTTGCAGTTGGTTTACCAGGATAGTCCATTGGGCCAAAAGAACCCGTTTTCAATGGAGTCCTGGGGAGAAAAGCTCCAATACAGACAAAAACAGGTACATGCAAAAATTACAATAATACTTATACAGAGTAAAATATAAAACATTTAACACATTTAGGCTCAAAACTTCAAGAAGCATTCAAAACAATCTAATCTGATGTGGATTAGATGTCAGGGGAATAGGTTAAAAGAGTAATGTTTTATGCTTTCAAAGAAGTTGTTCAGAAGAAAACATAGACTTGCATTACAGGGTAGGTATTCTGAGGGAACATAAGCTTAGATAGGAAGAGTTATGTATCATATATGGGAAGAAAAATGGGATAACATAGAATTATGAGGGGAGGGAGCAAGAACAATCCCATTGGGATCTTAGATATGTATGAAGAGATTTTTTGAACATGTACTGGTTAGTGGTGGTACGAATGGATGGTGGAAGTGAGTTCCAGAGACGAGCAAGATTAAAAGATAATAGGTGTTTACCTGAGGGATGAGATGGTTTATGTACTTGTAGTAGGTTTTGATTGTTAGACCTTAAGACTCTGTTAGGTAGGTGCATTTTGAGGGTGGAAGACAGGGAGGGACAGAGAGAGGGGCTAAGGATGAGTTTGTGAGCGAAAGTCAGCTGCATATATATGAGTTGATTAGGTAATTGAGCCAGTTTAGTTTATGGAGAGAGGAGCAGTGATGAGTAGTGGACCTATGGCTGTTGGCAAATTTTGCAATTTTGTTATAGCAGGAGGAAAGCTGTTTTTAGAGAAGTCTGAAGATTGGTCAATAATGGAGCCCCATAGAGAAGGGAGGGATGAGAAAAGAGGAAGCAAGTGTGATTTTAGAAGAGCTTGTAAGGTATTGATTCTGACGTATAACATACCTAGTTTTGATGGGTTTTTAATATTTAGTTGAAGATGGGAGTTGTAACTGAGCCGATTGTCAATCTGTACACCAAGTAGCTTAGTTTCAGACACTAGTTCAAGGGGTGAGTTATTTTGGCTGGTAATTGAGAATGAGTTCATGTTGAAGGAAGTGGATTTTGAGGGGGTGAATACCATAAGTTTTGTTTTGGAGGCATTGAGTGCTAAGTGATTTGATTTCATCCAATGTTCAGTGATTGAAAAAGCTTCCTGAGTAAGTTTTGGAGCAGAGAGGGGAGGTGGCAGAGCAGATGATGGTTGAATCATCTGCATATTGATGATGTTTGCAAATGGGATAGATTTGTGATAATCATTGATAAATATATTAAAGAGGAGGGACCAAGAATAGAACCTTGAGGAACTCCAGTAAGGGTACTAAGGAATGGGAAGTGGCCTTTTTCCATATTACAGCTTGGTATCTATTTGATAGATAGCTGGAGAACCAGTTTATGGTAGAGGGAGAGAGGTTAAGTTTTGACAGTTTGGTTAAGAGCAAGTTATGTGAAATGGTGTGAAGGCTTTGGAGAGGTCAAGTAGTAAGGTAGAGACAATGTGACCGGAATCACGTGCTGTGTTAACAGTCTCAAGAAAGGACAACAGGGCTGTCATAGTGCTATGATTTGGCCTGAATCCGTGTTGTGTAGGGGTTAGCAGGTTGTTATCTAAGAGATGTGGCAGAAGTTGAAGGTGTATATATTTTCTAGAAGTTTAGAAATGGGGACAGAATAGCAATGGGACGAAAGTTACTAATGTTGCAATTGTTGCCTCCTTTATGTAGGGGATTATGAATGCTTGCTTCCACAATTGGGGTACAATGCATTCATGGATGGAACGACTGATTATGATGCTAATAGGATAAGCAATTGCATCTGCTGCTATCACGAGGAAGTAGGAGGGAATGTTGTCAGGGCATTAGTACATGGCTTCAGTTTCTGAAGGAGTTTCTTTATGGTGGCAGTGGGTATAGGTTTTAGTGAAAATAGAGAAGGATGGAGAGAGGGAGAATTAGAGGGGGGTACAGGTGGAGGGAGTTTGAATAGTGGTTAAGGTGGAAGAAAGGCAGAGTGAAGTAGAATTGGGGATAGGGTTGTTTGTAGTAGAGGAAGAGGTGTCTTAGGAGGTGAGGTGGGGCTTGTAAAGGAGGAGGTGAGTTTATTAATGGAGTCGATAAAAAAGGAGTTAAACTGTGTAGCTAAATCCAAGTCTGGGATATTTGGGTCTGGGGTTGGGGTATGAGGTTTGCTAGGGTTAAGAAGGGTGGAGATCCCCTTCCAGAATCTCTGGCGGTTAGTTTTGTTATTGTTTTGGAGTGAGAAGAAGTATTGTTGTTTATCAGAGATAATTAGCTTTTAACTTTATTTCAAGGGTTTTATATGCAATATGTTGTTCTGGGGACTTATTTCTCAGGTAGAGTCCCCATGCTTTGTCTCTAAGGCGCATAGCTGATAATGTGGTTTTGGTTAGCCAGGGGGCAGATTTTATTTTTATTCTTTTTGTTCTTAGTGGGGCTTGGGAATCAAGTATTCCTAAGAAGGTGGAGTTAAAGTGGGCAACTGCTTCTTCTAAGGGCAGTGTCTTTAGATTGTTCCAATTAACTGCTTTTAAGGAATCTATGAAGATTGATGGGTTGAAGCTTTTGTTATTGCGGGTAGTGATGTAGTTGTGGGTGCGATTGGAGATGCATGGGAGTCGGTGAGTGAAAGTAGGCAGATGATCACTAAGAGGGTCAGGTAGTGTACCGCTATCAGAAAAGTAATGGGGGTGTGACACTAGAATCCAGTCAAGGATGGTGCCACTGGAGGGGTCCTTTGATGGGTGGGTTATGGTGTTGATTAGCTGGGAAAAGTTATAAAGATTGATGTTAAGATGGTTGGTTGGAGACTGGATGAAGGTCCAATTGATGTTTACATCTCCTAGGATTATGGTTTCATTGCTAATATTATCAGAGAGCCAAGAGAGAATGTTTTCGAGTGTAGAAATATTGTCCCCTGGGGGGATGTAGAGGGATGCTAGGCATATGTGTTTGTGCTTGTTAACTTGTAGGAGAGAAAGGAGTATTTCAGCATTATTAAATGTGGGAATAGGTTTGTCATATGGGGTGACTAGCAAGGAAGACGAGTATAGGAGAGCAACTCCACCGCCTTTCTTTTGGGTCCTGTCTTTTCTGATGATTGAATAGGTGGGTGGAGTTATTTCAGAGTCTTTTATAGAGGGTTTTAACCATGTTTCTGAGATAGATAGTATGTCAGGTTTGTTATACCTGAGCCATGCATGGAGGATTGGGACTTTATTCACTATACTTTGTGAGTTAATGGAAGTAAAGAATATAGGTTTGTGTGAGGAGGAAGATGAGGAGGCGCCAGGGTTGGGATGGATATCACCAGATAAAAGACTGGAAATGAAATGAAAGATGGGGTTCAAAACATAGTTGAGAGGAGTGAAAAAATTATTTGTGTCTGCTGTGATGGCCAGGGGGTGTATAGTTACTAAGGGGATATAATTTTTCTGAGAGGTGAAAACTTTGAATGAGAAGGTGTAGAGCTGTGTTATTGGGTAAAGATGGGGGGAGATAGGAGTGTGCGACTGTGGTAGTGGGAAGTTCAGGTGGTTGGTTGAATGATAAGGTTGTGAATGGTAAAGAGTATGTGGTTGGGTGAGGTGATAAAGGTATGATAGTTTAAGAGAAAGTAATAGAAGAATAAAGAGGGATGAAGGATTTAGGGGCATGTTGAGAAGTTGCTTTGTATTGAGTGTGAAAGTTGTAATATATGTATTGTATTTTAATTATATATGTGATGAGAAAAAAAAAATCTTGTGTAGGTTGAGTAAGATAAAGAGTAGTAAGAGTGGAGCTGGATGTAATTAAGCTAGGTAAGTGAGTGAGAGTTAGAAGTCAGAATGTAAAATATGTAGTAGCTGTGGGTGTGGTTACAAATTGGATAATAGGTTGTTGGGGGTGTGTCTGTGGTGCTGAAGATTAATTGGTTTAGGGAGGAAGTAGGTGTGGCAACAAGAGGGATATAGCTAGAGGTACTGGGGCGGTGGGATTTGGGAGCAGGGTAGGGGCGGAGTGAGCCAAGGGCTTAACGGAGCTGGAAACACCAGGAGAAGGACGGGAGCCAATCAGTGGGGCAAGGATTGCAGGAAAGTAAGCTGAAACAGAGTAAGTAAGGTTCTAGGAATAATGGGTAGAGAGGGCTGGGAGTTTAGAGAGAAATAATAGTAAAGCAAAGGCTAGTAAAGGTAAAATTAGTGTAGAAAGAAATGAAAGTAAAGAAAAGGCTGGTGAGGTAAAATGCAAGGAGTAAGTATAGTAAGGAATATCAAAAAGGGGGGGGGCGCTCTCTAGTGGTTAAATGTAGAATTACACTAGTCCACTAAGGCAATGAGTGGGCTAAAGAGGACTGAAAGGGAAGGGGCCTGAAAGGATTAGAGAGGTATATAAGGGTGAGAGTAGAGAGGCAAAGATAAGAGGGAGATGTAGGCCGCTGGCTGTTCTGGCAGGGAGATAGCTTACACAGATTACAACAAGGAGTATAATTACAGAAGCTTAGTAGCAGTAGTTACACATACTTCTTCTGTGTCCTTTGGGAGAGACCTGAATTAACCTTCCGACGGGGGTTGAGGCAGCAGAGAGGTAAACTTGCAGAACAATGGTTGAGTCAGTTGGCTTTTGTAGGTATGAGTAACAACCCAGGCGAGGTCTCAAAGGAAAAATACAGGGTAGAAGCAACTGGAGACAGGGGAGAAAGTGGAGAGAGGATTAGTAAAGGTGTAATAGTAACAACAACGTTTCTTTAGTAGTGGTGATAGGCAGCTGAAGCAGTGTTGAAGGCACTAACAATACTAAAAATTGGAACAGATAGTGGCTAGGTATACTATATAAAAATACAGTGAAATATTGCAGAACACATACATTAGCAGTAGAAATAATATGGCAATGTAATTCTAACACAATGGTTGAATATACAGTTAAATACTATATACCACATAGAGGTAAATAACTAGGCTCAAATGCAAATAGAAGTTAAGGAAACAATATCATTAGAAATACATTAGTTCCAACAGTAGGCACTACTAAATATATAGCGTGCTCCTGTGTTACTGCATCAATACAATAATAGCTCCTAGGCGCTTCCAGTAGTTGCTATTAGCCAGACACGTGTAGAGAACACTCGCACGTGGAAGCTGGCGTGTTGCGCAGTAAGTAATTTACCAAAAACCTGGACAACTAGCAGATTCAGTAATTACAGCAGTGCCAAACACATTCATATTCCCTAGGTACATCCAAACAAAAAACAGTCATGCGCTTAAGGAGTAAGCACTTCGAAGAGAAACAACAGTGTACTAGCAGTAATGTTTCCCCACAGAACAATCAAGCATAGTCAATAGCGTACTCATTACACAGCAGGAGGCAAAAAACAACTTATTTCAGCAGTCGCTAGGGTTAAGTATTTGAGAACTAAAAATATGCAGATACTAATCGCTGCTGCTACACTATCTAAAGCAGCAATCCCTATAAGCAGGATTTTAAGCAAGCGATTAGACTCCGATGCTCTCTTTAAAACAGCAGTCACTAGGGTTTAAGTATGTGAGAACCAAAAATATGCAGATATTAGTCGCTACTACTGCACTATCTAAAGCAGCAATCCCTGTAAGCAGGGTTTTAAGCAAGCGATTAGACTCCGATGCTCTCTTTAAAGCAGCAGGTGTGTAGAACACTCTAAAGCTGCAGTCGATAGAGTTTAAGTAAAGCTATTCAATTTTGTAATATCTGCTCTCTATATTTGCTTATGTAACCATTTTGTGATTATCCCTACTTATTTCCTTGTTGCACTGTTGCTATGTGCACTACTTCCTTAATGTTTGTAGTTCCTACACTGGTTGGTTCCTAGAGTGATAGCACATTGTGTTGTATGAATTAGCATTGGCAAGGACCATTCTGACAGTGTGGGCCATTCTAAGATATAGTCTGACTTTGGAAAGGTTAAAATGTGATATACCTTGCATGCTAATAAGTGTATAATAACACTTAAATGAGGAACCCCATACAAATAAGCCACATAGATTATGCAAATAAAGTAACCCAAACTAGCAGACTGATTCATAAATGTATAAAATGGTGGCATAGTGCAGTAGTGCATACCCATTCTGAACAATGGAAACATGCTAAGAATCATAGCAGCAGTAATGCCGTAAATTGTGTTGGCAGCTGCTATCAGAGCCATTTTCCATAATGTTGTGTGTTGCGGTAATCTGCACCACCAAAGAAAGTACAGACATCACCAGACTTAACACTAACTCAGAGAACAGATGACTGTGGAGCATTTCCAAACAGGCAAAGATACTGTGAGGGTCCACATTAAATTGTATCACCCATAGGTAGAATCAAGGGTGCTGTGAGATGTGATCATTCCAGTGGAAACAAAGGAATGCGTAGTCCTAATCATCTTAGCAACCTACAGGATTCACTGTAGGTACATCACAGGTGTCAATCTTGTGAATCCTAAGCTATTTCCTCAGTGTTATGCTACCACATGTAGAAGAACATATCTAGATCCCCATGACAGTGTAAGAGGGAAAGAACCCCCATGCAGACCACTATGACATAGCCTGTTTTTCTGAGGTCTTTGAGGTCCTACACATCTTGTTATTAAAACCTCACCTTATCCAGAGAGCTATAATACATTAACATAAAAGGTTTCCATTGTTATGAACTGCCATGTGGTCTGTGATGCTCAAAATGTTATTTATAATGTGTTTGTGTGTCACACTGAGTTTCGTATCATTCATACATGTAGCACACATCACATCTGTATCAGCATCAAAGATGGGTGCACTTACTGCAGTGTCACCTATGTATTAGATGCACACAAATGCTACATAGACAAACTTATGCACACAGAAGGCCACAAATAATACGTTGTTTGTTGTGTGTTCCTGTCAGAGAGAAACCAAAATGTAATGTGTATATATATATATATATATATATATATATATATATATATATATATATATATATATGTGTTTTGTTGCTGTGATGTGTGTGTGTGTGTGTGTGTGTGTGTGTGTGTGTGTGTGTGTGTGTGTGTGTGTGTGTGTGTGTGTGAAGAGAAAGTAGCTTGTGCGGTGGTGTTTTGTGTGTGTTTGTATGTAGTGCAACCTCGGAGTGAGAATATTTAAGTAGGGGGGTGTAGGGGGCACAGCCCCCCACATGGTGCTTTCATGTAGTAGAGTGATTGTGTGTGTTTGTGTGGTGGATGGTGTGTGTGTGTGTGTGTGTGTGTGTGTGTGTGTGTGTGTGTGTGTGTGTGTGTAGTAAAACCTCAAAATTCAAAACTTCCGGTATTTGAAGTTTTAAATTTCGGGGTTTTTAGTTTTCGTTGTTTTGTAGATTCCACTTCTTGGGCTTGAGATACTGAAATTCGAGATTTCAGTATTTTGAGCTTCTGAAGTGAATCCATATATACACATATGTACACACACAAACACATATTGTACATAGGATTGGGTTGTGTGTTTGTTTGTGTATGTGTGTGGTGTGTGTGTAGTATAGAAATTGTGATTTTGAATTTCACGCTTCTGGGTGTTCGATGTTTTAGCCTTTCCACTTTATGGGCTCGAGATTCTGAAAGTTGATATTTCAGGATTTCGAACTTATAAAGTGAATCCATATATATATATATATATATATATATATATATATATATATATATATATATATATATATATATATATATATATATATATATATATATATATATATATATATATATGTATATATATATATATATATATATATATATATATATATATATATATATATATATATATATATATATATATATATATATATATATATATATATATATATATATATATATATGTATATATATATATATATATATATATATATATATATATATATATATATATATATATATATATATATATATATATATATATATATATATATATATATATATATATATATATATATATATGTATATATATAGATATATATATATAGATATATATCAAAACACCTCAAGAAGGCACTTCAGTACATTTCAAACATACACAGCAAGATATTTGTTGTGAATGACATGCTTCACAACAGGGTAGTACAGGCACTGGCCATGGCTGTGCATCTGACATCACTATGCCCATAAGGTTACGGTTGGGCAGGGCATAGTGATCACTTCTGAAGGTGGAGGGGTGGAATATTGTTATACCTGCAAATGGTCCACTGAGATTAGTGCAATACCCTGGTGAACAAATACAAATAAATAATACAATAGATAAAATGAATAATATGCATTACAGATATGGGAGATGAACATGGTGCAGTTTCACCAATGGCCTGTGTAATATGATGTGGGATAGACTTTGCAAAACTACCTTGCATCCTGAATCCCCTCATGGCCATGGACTGCACATCCAGAAGTGGGAAAATAAATGGTGGCTTCAAATTGACACCCAATGACACCTATGGAGGCAGTATTTGCCATCAATGACCTCATCAGCAGTGTGTGTGCTCCATGTCCATATCCATAACATCACTATGAAGATGTAGCACTTATTCCCTCAAGCAATGGAGCACACTCACCATCTACACAATGCTGTGGATAGCAACCATCTGCTCCTAGATCACTGATCACACATCCAGTGACTAATTCTGATGGTAATATAGTACATAGCTGGCGTCATAATGATGGTACTCCCCTGCATCTCTAGATTGGAGCATTTCAGAGGTGGTACACATCAGATGCTTTTGGGTCTGAGGACACAGGGGGAGCCCATGAGGGATTGTCATTTATGAAATGTCTGTTATTTTTTGTGCTGAGCATGTACCTTTTTATGGGTCTTTGTAATGGTGGATGTGGGTGGCCCCCCTTCTGTGTAATGTTGCAGTCACTGACACAGTATCATCTTAGTGGACCAATTTCATGTGACCATCGTCATTAGCCACAGGTGCCCTACTGACATCAGACCTATTCTGTAGTGTTATACTGGACTCTTCCATCAGAGGAGCCTGTGAATGCATGAACACACATGACACCACTGTTAACCCACACACATGCTCCTCAAGATCTTATTGTCGCATGCATACTGATACACAAAAATATACCACTATAGCATATGGTGGCAGACATACTTTGTCATGTAGGTTTTTGCAAGTTTCCAAGCAGGCATGCCAGGAAAATATATGCAAGTGAGCCTTGATCTATCATTTAGCTCAAATCTGCCATTGAATTGTAGTAGTGTACTGTAATGTGTATTATTAACCCAGTGTTTTCTCACTGACACAGGGATGCATTATGGCAGACCAATGCCCACATCTAAGCCTCTGCGAGGTATGAGGAGCTACTCTGCTTGTCCAGCAAGTTTGGCAGAGATGCTCCGAGTTTGGCAACCTTAGCCAGAGATCTGGAGTGAATTTGAACTAAATCCAAGGCATCCACTGTGTTCAACAAGAAATACGTATATTCTAAATTTGGATTGCACTTCATTGAACTGCATTTTGATTAATTGCTGCTTCATTTTTGCTGTTTCTACTACTGTGACTATTTTTCTGCACTTGCATTTCAAGTACTTCTGTATTTTATAGCATTGGGTAGATTCAGATTTATTAAATCTAGGCTGCTTGGTATTAACCGAGCACTAAAAACAGCCATCTTACATTAAGAAGGTCCTCTTGCACCATTGTGGCAGAATTGTACAGCCCTGGACCCATCTGAGTTGGGGATTTTTGAAAAAAGGCTCAATTTTGAGCTTTTCTATCAGCTAGTTTGTGTTAAAACTGTTTAACTTTGCTTGTATTTAAACACCCCATTTGCGTGTAGCTGCACACCAAGCAAAAGGGTTTAGCGCTGCCGTGTATAGAGATTAACACATAGAAACACAAGTTTTCCTTGATAACTGCTAGAGAACCCTTCCTTAGCGCCACTGGCTTTCTGTGCACAATGCAGTTGCTCATTTATCCAGCTAGCATCTCAGCTATACATTCTGAGGTGCTGATGCAGTCTCCCACCCTTAGCCCTCTATAGAATAGCCATCTTTATTAGTCTCACAAATAAACCCTGGTCAATCTAGCCCATCCCCATTAGTTACTACAATTTATACCTGCTATAATGGACTGACAGTTTCCCACTATTTCTCCAGCCAACCTGATTGACATGAACATCCTGAGGCAATGTGACAATTGCCTCATGTATACTGACAACCACTTGCTCCTAATGCAAACAAATACAGTATGTGAGAGATGTAACTATACCATAAAATTAGAATCAGTCCTCTCACATAACAATAAACAAAATATACAGTGGATTGTCACCACACACAGCTCCCCTGCCCTGTCACACAAGAAAAGGTCAAGACACATAAACCAACATATGTGGAGGTACTCACTAAGCACCTGTCAAAAGACCTGAGATTTCCGAAGTGCAAACAACATACGCATACTGCTACACAAACAAAATCCACCACTACACATAGCAACATACATATAAGTGTCTCAACAATTAAGTCCCTAAGGCAAAACACCTCAAAACTAAATGTTCTGGTCATAGGCAACTCAATAGTGAGACACACAGATGTCCCCCTCACCAGGCTGAACAAGAAGAAGGTCATGGTCATCTGCCTGTCAGGTGCCAGGATCCATCATATCATGCACGCACTCAAGGTACTCAGCAACAATTCCCATTATGAGTCTGTCATACAACATGTTGGTGTGAATGACTTGAGCTGTACCTCTCTGGACTATATGAAAAGAGACATGAGCGAACTCTCAGGCTATGTGCCCCAGACAGGTATGTCCCTAGCTTTAAGCAGCATTCTACTTTCACCTAGAATGATGCCACAGTACAGTCAAAAGAGATCAATTTTAATAATTAGCTTGGCTTCTGGTGTCACTCCACAGGGATCCAGTATCTGTCTGCCTGGGAAGACATGGCTGACAATCCACACTGCTTTGCCAGAGAAGGCCTTCACCTGTCTCATCAAGGCTTTCAAATACTGGTAAATATGCTTGCCTCCCCCATAGTGCCTTTTTAGGCAATGGCCAAACAACAAAACTTCCAACATAAAGAAATCCACTAAAACAAACTCAAGGTCATGCTGCTTAATGCTAGAAGCTTAAACAGTAAACTGCACTCTGTGGAAGCAATCTTCACCTTGGAAGATGCTGATGTTTGTGCTGTCATGAGACTTGTTTCAAGGCCGCTGACAGCACCCTGGCCATAGAAGGCTTCAATGCCTTTCACACATTTATACCCCAAAACGAATGTGAAAGAACCAAAGGTGGAGGTGTAGCCATCTTCATTAAATCCAAATACACCTCAAGAGTGGTAAAACAGGATGACTCTTGAGCTACTCCAGGTCCAATTAACCATAGGTAAAATACCCTTCCACATCATCACTAGCTACATGTTCCCCACCATGAAACAGGATAAGCACACCGCCTACCTGGACTTGCTAGAGTTGCTTGGTATGCAACCAATCACTTTGGTCATTTGAGATTTCAACTATCCTTCCATTGATTTGGCAACTTACATGAGCACAACAATGATCATTTCGAGATTCCTGGACTTTATTAATTCAAATTCCCTGTTATTCTGCATCCCCACAAGGGGCTCAAATGTCCTGGACTTAGTGGTCACCAGCATGGGGGGTAACTGCACTACCCCCTGTGTGTTGCCCTCCCTGGTAAGGTCAGACCATAAATCTGTCAAATTTGAAGTAAAGATCAAACCTGACACCCTACAAGAGTAAAAAAAAAAAAAAAAGAAAAATTTCTCCAGAGCAAACTATTACCTACTAAGCAAAGGTATAAAAAGTTTCAAAGCCCTGCCAACACAGCCAACAATGACTCCGATGCAGAGGAATACACAAATGCCCAATATAGCCACTTAAAGAAATGCACTGACTTGGCTGCACCTAACAGGAGCAAAACCAGGTCTTATATAAAAAAACAAGCCACCCTGGTGGACTGTAAGTATAAATAAGTTATACATCAAAAGAAAGAAACTAATGTCTAAGAAAAGGAAGGAACTTACTCAAGCAGAGGAAGAATCCCCTCCACAGATTGAACAAGCAAATCAGCTCTCTTCTTAAGTCCTCTAAGGCTAGCTTTGAGTCTGAACTGGCATCCATAGTTATAGACAATCATAAGGCATTCTTTAGCTACATCTGAAACCTAAAAGGGAATGTCCAGCTGTGTGCCAAACTTATAGTGGATGGTACCACTCACACTGAACCTGAGGAAATTGCCAACCTGCTAGCTGACAGATTTGGCAAAAACATCACCTTCCTGTCCCCACCAGACATGCCACAAACCATTCCTAATGCCAGTTCTCTACCGAGTATCTCCAAAGAACAGGTCATACAAGCACTTTCAAAGCCAAAAATACAGCCAATGTGGAACCAGACAACATCCCAGGCTACTTACTAAGTAACAATCTAAAACAAGACCTAGCAGCCCCACTCATCACTCTCTTTAATCATTGCCTGAGAACTTTTGTCCCCGTCAGAGTGGACAGTAATCCGCTTACACAAAGGGGGCCTATCAACTGACCCTGGGTACTATAGACCCATTTATTTTTATTCTTTATTTATTTTTATTTTACATTTGTTAAACAGGATGGTCTGACTGAATGAGGTCCATTTACAGCGGAGGCCTGGGGAGAAAAGCTCCACTTAATTAATACAACAGACAATGATAATAATACATAATGCAAAGTAAAGACTTTGTTATTGAGCATTATTTTGTGCATAATAGAACAGTATGCAAAGAAAGATCATATCAGCAATATATACAAGTGAACATTAAGTTAGTCATCAAAATATACAGACAGAGATCACAACAACATTTCCAAATGTCAAGGGATAACATTTGTCACTTCCATTTTTACTGAGGGTCTGATAATTGGAGAGAAGAGAGAAAGATGGTGGTAGCATACACTAGGATTAAGTAACACATGAACATAGCCAAGACCTAATAAGATGAGCCTTAAGGGAGTTTTTGAATTGTTTGATATTAGGTCCAGAAGTCACTGAGGGAGGGAGATTATTCCAACTTTTTGCTATACTGTGAGAAAATAGAGCTTTACCTGCTGTGTTGTTGCCTGTGGAGATAGAGGGGAGTGATTTGTTGGCAGAGCGGAGTGGTCGATTTGGAATGTAGTTAGTCAGTAGTTCCCTAAGGGCTGGAGTTTTTCAGGATATTTTAGGTTGTTATAAGCTATGATTAGTTGGTGGTAGGTTAATAACTGTGGGAGCTCAAGTCACTGAAGTTGCCTAAGAGGTATAAAATGGTGTGTACTAAAGAGCGAATTTTTTGCAAACTTGGAGATTTTGTTAGAACACGACTCAAGTTTCTCCAGGTCAGATTTTCTTACATAGGTGAGAATAGGTGCTGCATACATGAGTGTGGAAAGAAGGTGTGTTTGAGCTAGGGTGACCCAAGCTTGATCTGATAGAAAGTATTTTTGTCTGTATAGGGACCCTATTTTTTGTGCAACTTTTTAATAGTTTGAGAGATACAGATGTCAAAGAGTAGGTTGTTATCTATTTCAACATCAAGCAGCTTGGTATGGAGAGGGTGAAATCACAGTTCCATTATTGGAGGAGATAGAGTAGGAGAGTGGAGAGGTTTTTGATTTGTTTGGGGTAAATAGAAGTAGTTTTGTTTTGTTGGGATTTAAGATAAGTTGAATATCTGTGATGCACCTTTCTACTGAGGTAAAAGATTCCCTTGTGAGATGCTGTAGGGTGGTGAGATTTGGGGCGGAGCAGATCAGGGTGGAATCGTCTGCATACTGTATGAGTGAAGCCTGTAGGGTAGAGGTATGTAGATTATTGGTAAAGAAAGAAAAGAGGAGTGGACCGAGTATGGAACCTTGAGGTACACAAATGGTAGTTGGGAGTAAAGATGATATGACTCCTTGCCACTGGACAGCTTGTGGTCAGTCTGATAGATAGTTTTTAAACCATGCAAAAGTGTTAGGGGCAAAGGATAGTGAGGTAAGAGTATCTATTAGAATGGAGTGGGAAACCATGTCAAATGCTTTGGAGGTGTCCAGGAATATAGCAGATACAAATCTGTTGTTATTTCTATGTTGAATAACCAGGTTTGTGAAAGAGAAAAAGGCTGAAGTTGTGCTGTAGTGCGGGCGGAAACCATGTTGTGTAGAGGAGAAGAGATTGTTAGAGTCTAGGAAATGCATGACCTGAGAGTGTATGCATTTCTCAAGTATCTTTGATAAAGGAGACAGAATGGCTACAGGGTGATAGTTAGAGAAACCATAGGAATTCCCACCCTTACGAAGGGGAATAATGTAAGAGATTTTTCATAGTTGAGGGATGTGGGATTCCTGTATAGAGCAGTTGATTAAGATTAAGACTGGGTAGGATAGAGAGTTGGCAGCCATTTTTAGGAAATGAGCAGGTATACCATCTGCTGCAAGAGTAGTGGGTTTAAGTTTTAAGAGGTATTTTTTATTGTTGAGGCTGGGACAGGAGAGAATGTAAAGGGAGGGAGGTTGTTAGGAGTTATTGGTATGGATGAGTAGCTATTTTTGGAAAGTTGAGTTGATATTGATTTAGTGGATTTAATAAAGTGGTGATTAAAGTGTGAGGCTGTATCACTATCTGTTTTTGTAGAGGTGGAGATGAGAGCTAGTGTGGAGGTTTTACCAGGTTTTAGTAGGGAGTTTATTGCATGCTAGAACTTTTGGGGGTTATTGGAGTGTTTATTTTGTATATCTAGAAAGTAGTTCTGTTTATCAAACTTTGTTTTTTGACCTGATTCCTAAGGTGTTGATAGTTTTGTTTGGATAGACTAGTGTTATCTTTCTTCCAGGTAATCCATGCCTTGTCTCTGGTTTTTAATAGGGCTCCAGTGGATTTAGTAAGCCAAGGAGCGTAGTGTTGCTTAGCTCTAATTTTTCTTACTGGGGCAACTGAGTCAAGGATGTTAATAAGAGTACTATTAAAACAGTCCACTGCTTGATCTAGGTCAAGGCTATGTAGTGGTTCCCAGTTACATTTTTTTAATTTAGTGTTGAGTTCTAGAGGGTTAACATTGCGATTGTTTCTGACTTGTCTATAGACTGTAGGTTTGGGTAAGTTAGTACGTTTTCGTATGAGGAAAGTAGGGAGATGGTCACTAAGTCTGTCAGGTAAACCACCTACTTGGTAATTATGCTCAGGGTAATTTACTAATGTCCAATCTAGTATAAATTCCTTATCTGATTTTTTTGTCTGCTCTAGTTGGTTCTCGAATGAGTTGAGAAAATCCATACATGTTGATGTGGTTAGTGGGGTTTTTAGAGTTACAGGCTAGCCAGTCAGTGTTTAGGTCATAAATAATAAAATATGTTCCTGTGGGAGATTATCTTCTGACCATTGTAGAATCTCCTCAATTATTGGAGTGTTATTACCTGGAGGGATATATGCACAGAGAATACTGATGCTCTTTTTTCTTATTTAACAGTAGGACCAAGCCTACGATCTCAGCAGTATTAAATTTAGGTAAAGGAGTTAGTAGAGGTTGGAGAGAAATTGTATTTTTATAGACAACTGCAATGTCCCCACCCTTATTTCCTGTTCTATCTAGCCATAGGATATTATATCCTGGAGGGAGAATTTCTTTGTTCTGTGTGCTGGGTTTTAACCAGGTCTCTGTTATGGTAAGGATGTCAGGGGAGTAGTGAGTTATGAATGCGTGTAAGTGAGGAAGTTTGATATACTGCAAGAGTTAAGACTGATGATGAGTAGATCTGCAGTGTGTTTGTTTGGGTGTATAATGTTGTTTGGCCCTAGATTTGGGTGAATATCCCCCAAGGTAAGGAGGTATTTCTTTAAAGAAAGTTGAAGCTTGGTAGTTTGTAGAATATCTATGTGGAGTTTACTTGATGTTTTTCTAGTGTAGAATAGTGAAACATACTTGTTATGTAAAAATAGCATTGTGTTGTCACTAAATAAAGAGGGGGCTATAGGAAAGCTTATGTGTGTAATAAGTCTGAAGGCATGTGTTGTAAGGTAGGTGGTGTGTGGTAGTTGTGTGTTTGTGTGTAAGGATGTAATGTAGGTTAGAGTTGTGAGGGTTCGTAGGCGATATGAAAGTAAGGCCTACATAGTTTTGGTTGGTGGTATTTGGATGCAAGTGGTAAATTAGGGGTGTGGTTAGGGTGGTTGCAGGTGAGTGGCTGTAGGGAGTGATCAGGTGATTGGGGGTTAGAATAAATGTAGAAGAAGTGGGGGTGGGTTGGAATTGGGGGCAGGGAAGGGGAATGGAGCAGGGCTCAGCCTCCATGAGATTACAGAGACAATCAGTGAGCTCTAATCAGGGATAGCAGAAAAAAACAGCCAAATAGGGGTAAGTTCAGTATATCTGCTTCCCTGTAGTGCAGTGGTAGACTGCTGGCAGTGTGTTGTTGTCTAGTGGCCAAAGTAAGTTACTACAGCCAAAAAAACAACTAACCTGCGTGTATGCTCATCTGCCCTGTAGTAATACTTTAAATAAGGAGCAGATTACTTTTTTAAAAGCAGATAGTTTTAAAAACAGATTTGGAGTGTGGATAAATTGCAATAGAATGAACAACCTACAGTTTAGAAAGCTGTGCTCTTTAGTTTGGTGTTGGAGCTGCTTCAGGCAGGTACCTGAAGCAGATTTACACTCTTTCATAGGTTCATAGGTAGGTACTAGGCTATCTGCCTGAAGGCATTTATAAGCCTAGCCAGAATGTGTTGGGTTTTTCCTCCCCCTTAGATTAGTTCCCTGTGCCTCTGTCCAGCAGAGCCACTGAAGTGATCCCCAGGGAAAACTTTCTGTTTCCCATCCACTCGTCAAGGTTTCTCTTGAAGAGTGTTAGTGAGGAGCTCTGCCTAATGTAGATTGGAATCTTGTTCCAAAGCATGGGAAGTCCCTGGGATAGGAATCTATCCCTCCAGCATGTCCTATTTATTGTTGTGGTGAGGTTTAGATCCCTAGAGTGTGTGGCTCAAGGGGGTATGGTTTTCTTTAGGTGGAGCATGTCCATCAATTCTGGGTTGGACAAGGCCTTGTATGTCAGACAGAGATCACCTCTGAGTAGGCGGTATGCAACCGAGTACAGCTGGAGTTTCTTCAGTCAAGCTTCATAGGGCATCTGTTTGTGGCCAGTGATCCTCTTGGGTTAGGTACTTCTGTGGTCTTTCAGCTGTTGCAGGTGTCTTGTAAGGTACATCTCAAATGGGGCATTGTACTCTATGATGGGTCTGATGAGTGATGAGTAGAGAGGCACAATGACCTCTTTTGATCCGGATGCGAACCCTTTTGTGATTAGGTGGGCCACATAGAAGGATTTTCTAACCACTTTGGCAATGTGATTATCAAAGGAGAGATTATTATCTACTTGGGTCCCCAGATCCCTTATTACGTCTTCCGTATTTAGGGGACTACCACCTATGTGGTAGTTTGTGGGTACTTTGTTTTTTTCCAAAGGGGATGACTATGTACTTTTTGGCATTTAGCTTGAGGCCATGATTTTGACACCAGGTATCCATCTCAGTGAGATCCTTTTGGAGGATGTCTGTGTGGAGAGTCAATTATAGCCCCTAGTTTGCAGCCATCTGCGAACTTGGTCAGCCATAGCCCTCCTGTGCTTGAAGTAACTTTGAGAAGTATATGCAGAACAGAAGGGGTCCTAGGACTGAGCCCTGGGGAACACCACTTGTAACCGGTTTAGAGTCAGACCTAGCTCCCGCAACCCTCACCATGTGGGTTCTGTCCATGAGCCAGTTGGCAACCCATCTTGTGACATAGGGGTTTATGTTCAGGCTTTTGAGCTTGTCTATAATACCAGAATGGGGAATGGTGTCAAAGGCCTTTGTGAGTTCTAGGTAGGCTGTGTGTACCACCTTTCCCTTGTCTATAGCCTTGGGTAACCGTCTCAAAGAAGTTCACCAGGTTTAGGAGGCATGCTCTGCCCTTAACAAAGCCAAACTGAGTAGGGTCCAGTGTTTAGAGTTTCCCAATGTCTCTGTTAATGAGTTCCATGATGATGCGCTCCATAGTCTTGCAGAACAAGCTAGTCAGGCTTATAGGGCGATAGTTCCTGGGGTCTGTTGTGGCTCCACCTTTGGGGAGCAGAATAAACATTGCTGTGCGCCACTCTATGGGTACGTAGCCTGTGGAGAGGCTGAGTTTCAACAGTGTGTTTAGATGAGGGGTTAGTTCGTCTTTGAGCTCGTGTAGGATGCAGCCTGGGACACCGTCCGGTCCCATTGATGCTGTGTTTCTGGCTTTGGAGGGGGCTGTTTTAACCTGAGTTTCTGTGATTTCAGGGGTTCTACATTCTTCTGGTATGGTTATGGGCCCTTTTAGGGGTGAGAGAGGGGTAAAGTTTGCACTGAACCTGTCTGCCAGGATGTTGGAGATATCGGTAGGTTCAGTGTATTTTGTGCCATTCTGCACTAAATCTGAGCAGATCTGAGCATTGCCCCTTAGATTATTGACATAGCTAAAGAATGCCTTGTGGTTATCTTTGGAGTCCTTGGCAATTTTTCTTTCGAAGCTAGCCTTGGATGACTTTATGAGGGATCGTAGTTTCTTGCTGATACTGATCTCAGATGTCTTCCCTTCTTGGGATTTTACTCTTTTCTATACTAGTTTCCTCCTTCTGTTGTATAGCTTGTTTGTGGCAGGGGTCCACCAAACTGGTTTCTTTTTCTTTGAGGAGTGAGTCTTGGTTTTGCTTGAGATAGCACGATCCATGCATTCTTGTAGGTGCCCATAGAATGCATTAGTAAAGGATTTTGCAGCTTGGACAGCGTTATCCTTTAGCATGGGGGCTTTGAAACTTTCCACCTCAGTCTTAAGTAATGTGAAGTTTGCTTTTGAAAAGTTTTTCACAGTGGTTTCCTTGACCAGGGGTGGGGGCGGAATGTGGATATCCAGAGTAATTTGTTTATGATCAGATCTAACCAGCGAGGGTTTGACCTCCGGTGTGGAACACAGGTCCCTCATGTTGGTGATGACCAGGTCCAATATGTTGTCACCTCTGGTGGGAGTGTTGACCAGTTGATCCAGGGTGTTTGAGTTTATAAATTCTAGGAAATGTTGGGCAAGGGAGTTAGTACTTGAGTAGTTCTCCCAGTTAATGTTTGGGTAATTGAAATCACCCAATATTAGGGTGTTTGGTAGGACCTTTATGTTTCCCAGTGTTTCCAGAAACACGGAATGGAGGTCCTGGGACATGGTGGATGATCTGTAGCAAGCTACAATTTGAATTTCAGTTTTGCCCATTATTGGTTGCATGTGGATAATCTCTGAAGCATCGTGCTGTGCTACTACCCTGGAGGTGTGGGTATCCTTGATGAATATGGATACGCCCCCGCCTTTTGTATTTCGGTCCAGGTTCTGTGGCCAAAATGTATGGTATGAGTTGTAGCCTGTTAGTGCTGGGGTGCTCTCTGGAGCCTTAAACCAGGTTTCTGTTACTGCACATATATCTATTTTCTCCATACTGAGGAGTGCCTCGAGTGCTGCGTGCACATTGAGGTTTAGACTTCTGGCACTGAGTAGCATTACCCTCAGTTTTTTGTTACTTGTGCTATTTACAGTGGTGGGTTTGTCTTTCTGAGCCTTACCTAAAAAAGGCACTATGGGGGTGGCAAGAGCCTTGGCCAGTATTCGAAAGCCTAAGGGTGACAGGTGCAAGTTGTCTCTACCGAAAAAGGCATGGCTTGTCGAGCATGTCAACCCAGGCGGACAGACACTGGATCCCCTTTGAATGACACCAGAAACTTAGCCAATTGTTGAAATTGATAATTTTTTCTTTATAACATGGTATCATTCTTGGTGAGGGCAGGATGCTACTCAGGGTCACGGTCATACCGGCCTGGGCTACGTGATCAGAGAGCTCTTCCGTGTCTCTTTTCAGGTAGTCCAGTGAAGTACAGCTCAGGTCATTCACACCAACATGGACACTCATTCACAAGGTATTTTGCTGGGTGAGTCTGTTGGGCAGGGAATGACCACAGAGTGTTTAACCCATCGGGAGAAGCTGCAAGACATAAGGGGAAACACATACAAAAGGTTAGACCAGGAAAGTAAGAAAAGACACATGAGAGACCAGACCTAGCAAAACCCCAGAAAAACAGATTTAAGTGAGGTATAATACAGACAAAAATAACCAGTGTAGCAATAACAGTATTCCCAGTTGACTAAGTCATGAAAGCAAAGCACTAAAAGTAAATGCAGTAGGTTGTACAGAAGTAGCAAACATTAGCAAACACAATTAAGCCCTGTAATCAGAACAGAAAACATTCCTAAAAAGAAACTGTAATGGAGCACTAGGAGTAAATGCAATAGCTTGTACAGATAAAGCAACTTTTAACAAACACAGTTAACTGAGCCCTATAAGAAGAGCAGAAGACAATTCTGCTTAAACTGTACTGTAGTGCTAGAAGTAAAATGCAGTTGCTTCCTTTCTAATGCAGTTGCCTCCTTTCTAATTGTTTCAGTGCTGTTTCACACTGCTGACCTGACCCTGTCAGTACTGATTCCAACCAGATAAAGCAATTTGTATAGATAAAGCAATTTTAGCAAGCACAGTTAGCTCTGCACTAACAGACAGTGCTTAGTAGCAGTGTAAATGGCAATAAATAAAACAGTATGTCGTACACAGTACCTTCTAAAGCCAGACAGCACACACGCAGGGGAGAGTAAAAGCTTCCATGTGGACTGCACAGAAAGCTAGAAGGATTTTAAAGAGGCCACCACAGGAAGGAAGGCAAAGTTAAAGAGTCTGGGGGAGGGGTTGGAAAGAAACGAAAGTGAAAGAAACTGAGGGAGGGGTTGGAATAGAAACTGGAGATGGATATCACAGTGGCCTAGCTGGTTGGAATCAGTACTGACAGGGTCAGGTCAGCAGTGTGAAACAGCACTGAAACAATTAGAAAGGAAGCAACTGTAAAAATCAGAGCTGAAGAAGGAATGAGAACAAGCCAGAGATGGAAATGTTGCAGATGTAAGTTTAAAAACAGGAGACAAAGGGAGCAGAAGATGTACTAGGGGGTTAAACAGCACTCTAGAGTGTGACTGGAAGCATTAAACCTACATATACTGGAACTATTGAGAGTTAAAACATTAAACTAAAAGCTATTGGTTCCATTAGTTAAAACAGCAAGGAATGTGGTAGACTGCTGGCAGTGTGTTGCTGTCTAGTGGCCAAAGTAAGTTACTACAGCCAGAAAAAAATAACCTGTGTGTATGCTCATCTGCCCTGTAGTAATACTTTAAATAAGGAGGAGTTTACTTTTTTAAAACCAGATAATTTTAAAAACAGATTCAGAGTGTGGATAAATTGCAATAGAATGAACACCTACAGTTTAGAAAGCTGTGTTCTTTAGTTTGGTTTTAGAGCTGCTTCAGGCAGATAACTGAAGCAGATTTACACTCTTTCACAAGGTGTTTTGCTGGGTGAGTCTGTTGGGCAGGGAATGACCACAAAGTGTTTAACCCATCGGGAGAAGAGTTTAGAAAGCTGTGCTCTTTAGTTTGGTTTAGGAGCTGCTTCAGGCAGGTAACTGAAGCAGATTTATACTCTTTCACAAGGTATTTTGCTGGGCGAGTCTGTTGGGCAGGGGTGCCACAGAGTGTTTAACCCATCAGGAAAAGAGTTTAGAAAGCTGTGCTCTTTAGTTTGGTTTTGGACCTGCTTCAGGCAGGTAACTGAAGCAGATTTACACTCTTTCACAAGGTATTTTGCTGGGCGAGTCTGTTGGGCAGGGGATGACCACAGAGTGTTTAACCCATCGGGAGAAGCTTCTAAAGCCAGAGAGCACGCAGGCAGGGGAGAGTAGACGCTTCCATTATCCTAACCAGCCTTATCTGCAAGGCTGTGGAAAGAATCATCATAGACCTTACCCAGAAGAACATAGGCAACCTTCAAACTCTTGACCTGACCCAGTTTTGTTTTGTCAAGGGTAGATCTTGCTTATAAAACCTGGTGGACTTCTTTGAGAATGTCACCAAAGCCCTAGATGAAGGCACAATAGTACATATGGCTTTAACTTGATTTAGCCAAGGCCTTTGACAAAATCCCCCATTCAGGTATCATACAGAAACTCTCTTATCTGGGTATTAACCCATACATAACTAGATTGCTAGACAACTGACTCACTGACAGAACGCACACTGCCAAAGTTGGGAGTCTATCTCCACCAGTAGACCAGTTATCAGTGGAGCACCACACGGATCTGTGCTGGGCCCTCTACTGTTTAGAATCTATTTTTCTGAAGTCCAGGCAAAGGTAGATGGCCTGTCGCTTACCAAGTTTGCAGATGACTGTTAACTGGGTGCAATAATTGAGTCCCCCAATGATGTTAACATATTACAGAAAGGGCTGACACAGACAAATGATTCATGCCAAACTCACGGACTAAAACTTAACATAAAAAATGCCTCATTATCCTCTTTGGCAAAGAAGTAGCCCCTGCTAATTGTGATGTAGCTAGCACCCCTCTAAGCTCAAACTCAGTGGTGCAAGACATGGGAGCGCAGGTTGATAGCAATCTAAATTTCGATCACCAGGTATCTGTAATGGTAAGGAAAGTATTCTATAATATGCATCTCATAAATAACGCATTGCTTCCAAGGCCAGGGAGATCACAGTGCCGCTGTACTCAGCTCTTATCAGACCACTAATTGAGTACAATGCTCCTGTCTGTATCTACCTCACGAGGCACCTGCTGCAATTGGAGAAACCACAGACGTTTTAGGCCAAGAGAATCCAGGGCCTCCGAAACACAACATACATGGAAAGACTGAAAGCCCTGTCACTGTATCATACAGGCTGCTGAGAGACAACCTGTGCCTGGCCTATAGAGCAGTCTCAGACCCTGCCCAATGGAAATGCTGCATATCCACAATTCAAATGTGACAAGAATAACTTGCTCCAGATATTTCAACCTAGCTTGTGACATTAACAGAACATGTTGGAGATACAGATATATCTCTCAGAAATTGCCACTCCTCTGGAATAAGCTCCCACTCCATGTGAAGCAGAGTTCCTCAATGACCATATTCAAGCACAACCTTGACAACTGGATGGGTGACCATAAATTCACACTAAAAATGCACAAACCCACACAAGTATGGATTGGTGCTGGGCCAAAAATCAAAAATCAAATAATAAGACACAAACAGCCCACACTCTGAGTCAGCTCTCCATATTTAAGTTGCACTGATGAAGGCTTTATGCCAAAACCGGTTTGTTATGTTTTTTGCAATTCACCTTTGGGTGCTTTGTTCTGGTTATGTTCCTTAATTTCTGAGGACATATTGAATTGAATTGCATTATTGTTTCATGTTATATAATTATCAAATATGGATAGGTGACTCAGAGTGTGAGCCATTTTTGTGTCTTATTATTTGAATGTAAATTCACCTTAGGGGTGGCACCTATGTCCCGCATGGACAGGGGCAGTTGGCGCTGATCACAAAATCAATCTGCTAATAATGACCATCTAACTATGGTCAAGAAAGTTACCTGGGTTTTTACACAACTAGGCTTGTAAAGGCCCTAGTGCCATTAGACTAGTAACCTCCTATGAACCTATGAACCTATCAAAATCTTCGCAACCTCAAAGGACTGCATCTGAGTGGATGGTTCACCTCCATGATGGGCCTGTTTGTCTTTTGCAATGTCCTATGTGCTTTTCTTTACATGGAGTATGATATCAGTAACCCTCAATTTCACTTGTTGTACAGATTTATTATGGCCACCCATAGCATTCACATCCTGCAATGGTGTCTGCAAATCAGGTCCCAACAATGCTTGGCTGCAGCATCTTTATCTAGCAGATGCAGATGCAGTAGCATGCCATTCTCCTGCCTAGTGAACTTTTCAAAGTGGTACCTTCCTTGAGTGGCCATGCCAGTAACTGTACTTCCATTGGCAAAACATATAAAGCATGCAGCGGGATGTAAATGAGAATGCCTAAGGACTCCCCTTTTATACTCCTGTACTTGGATAAACAGCTCATCCTCAATCTCTAGACAACTCTAAGCTAAGAAATCTGGCTAAACAGGCAGTCAGGTAGCATATAACTTACATTATGAAAAAGCATCAGTTATCTCTTCTCAACTCACCTACAAAATTCTTGGCAGACGTCCACCACCTGACAGGCTATACTAATCCAACTAATCCCCACTCCTCCTCATCTCACCTAACAACCACTGATTTCAGCATCCACATCAGTGCACATTCTATCCCTGATTCAGTTAATAACCCCTCCTCTCCCTCAAACCACTCTCCTTCTCCCAATATGGCCACTTTCCATTTCAAAGCAATCAAAGGTAAACACATAGTAACACTACTTGAAAAACTAAGAACTGAGTTGCCTGCTTGTCTTGACAAACTTCTCCCATGGTTCTTATTCCTATGTACGGACTTCATAGTCCTCTACTCCCTCTTCTTCACCTTTATAATCTCTGCTTAACCCAAAGCATCATTCCCGATATATGGAAAACATTAAACCCCTCCACTCAAAAACTAACACATCTCAATACACTGACTTCCATTCCATCTCCAGTCTTATGATATTTGTTTGGTAAAATCTTTGAAAAATTAGTTTATAATCAGCTCACCCATTACATCTTCCAATATCATCTACTGTCTTCAAAACAACATGTTGGTTTCTTGGGATGGTAGGAACACTTCTACTCCACCCTGGACACTTGCTGATAACATCCTCCTCACTATGGACAAAGGCCTCCTCAGTGAAGCCATCTTTACTGACCTCACCATAGCTGTTTATCTGGTTGACCATAATATTCTTTTAGATCACCTAACTGAAATTGAAATTAACTCAGATACAGCCCCCTTGTTTAAAAATTCTTTCTCTAATTGGTACTTCTTTGCGCAGTTTAACACGCTCTCTGCTTCCACCCCTCTCTTTAAAGAAGTCCCTCAGGGCTCAATTCTGGCTTCCTTTCTTTCTTCCATTTTCATTAATAAAACTACCACTTGACCTCTGTCACCTCTGTCTCTTACTTTATGCTGATGACATGGTCTTGTTTCACTCAAACCTGACCTCATCGGCCATGCCTCAACAACTATAAGTTGACTTCCTTTCTCTTATCAAATGGCTTAATAACAAAAAACTAATTCTGAACTCTTCCAAAACTAAAACAATGCTGTTTTGTACATTTCCTAAATGGCAGAATAACTCTCAGTCTTTTCTTTTCTATGACCATCTAGACAACTCCATGGATCAAGTCATCTCCTTCACATACCTTGGTATCTGGCTTGATCCTGCACTGAATTTCACCTCCAACTAGAACAAATGAGGAAGAAAAATAAATTCCCTATTTTGGTGCTATAAAATCCCACCCCCTCTTCTCTCCAGACAATCATGGATACCACAGGCAAAGGCATTCACCTAGCACAGCTTGTATATGGACTTGGACTGGGTGCAGCAGCAGCATCCAAGAAAAACTCCTCCACTATCCAAAATATTGGCAAATCTATTTGCAGTTACATTACCCTGTCCCCTAGAAATAAGCATCATTGTATCACTCTTAATAAAACCAGTTGGCTACCTGGCCAGCAAAGTGACAACCTGCTTCCCTCCTTACTCCAACTATCTGTTCCTATTGTCCTTTATACTGTGTACTTTGTTATTATTGCTGTTATTGATTCATTGCTATCTTCAGACAGTAGTTTGTTTATATTCATGATACGTCTTGTTAACTTACTTGTCTACTGTCATTTATGTTTGTCTGGGCTGAGACTGAAATAGGTCCATTTGGATCAGTGCTGTACTCCACTTACCAGATTTAATAAATAAATAATCAAACAAATACACATGTGGTTATCTGCTGCAAGCAGTATTATGCAAAGCCTCACCCCATATTTGTGCCATTCCCATCCTTTGACATACATACAGAAACCCCAAATACCTTGTGGGATGGTTTCTCCACAGCTTCCAATGTTCACAGTTTGAAACGCCTTCCTACTGCCCAGCACTATCCCTTCTCAACTCCCATTATTCTCCCTACAGACTTCTCCGAAGCTCTAACCAAGACCTACTAGAAATCTACAAACTCAAGTCTAAATTTTAATGCAACATGTACAGCTATCACCCCACTACTGCCTGTAATAGGCTCTCACTAGAAATCACGACCCTTACACATCCTAAACAATTTAAGACAGCCACCAAAGAGCACTTTAAAAGTCATTGGTCCTGCCACTGCACTCTCCCTCCTTAACATCCCCTACTTCTCATACCTTAATCTACTTTCTGCCCATAACTCACTCTTCTCACTCGCTCTCTCTAATCTTCTTGACTACAATTTCTACTGTTTTCTAAAATCTATTAAGCAAATTGCCTCATAGAAATATTCTATTGTAATTGTCTTGCCTTCATACAAATACATCATGATAAAACTGTTCTTTTAACCACTTACCCCAAAAATTATACTCATGTTAATGACATATTTCTTTTTATAAATCTTGAAATAGTTATGCTATACTCCTGATTATTGACACTGTATAACATTGTATTGCTATGTAATGCCTTGTAATGATCCTGGAACATTGCTGTTTAATGCTAATTTATAATGAAAATTGTATAATATGCTGGAACTTTTCTCCCCGGGCCTCCACTGAAAAAAGGCTCCAGCTCAGTTGGACAATCCCAGTCAACAAATGTAAAATAAAATAAATATATCTGTCTACACACACACACACACACACACACACATATATATATATATATATATATATATGGGTTCACTACATAATCTCAAAATTTTGAAACATCGAATTTCAAAATCCCGAGACTATGTAGCCGAAACCCCTAAATATCGAAAGACCAGAAGCACGAAATTTAAAATAATGAATGTACAAAACACATACAGCACATGCATACACATACACAAACTTCCCTCCATCATCCTACACTACAGATAAGCAGGGGGGCAAGCCTCCCTGCACCCCCCATGTGGGGGGCTGCATCCCCAACACCACCCCTCCTTAAAGATACTAACTACGACAGCGCACAAACAGACACACAAGGAAAACTCACGCCCACACATTTTACAGTCCCTCACAGATGCATATCACAGTCACAACACACACTGACACACACTAAAGCCCCTAACCAACACACTTATGCATAGATGCTTACCTGAACTTCCACCTATCCATCAACAAACCGCAACACCAGAAGTGCTACTTCAATATCTCCGAACATCGGGATTTTGAATTTCGCGCTTCTGGTCTTTCGGTATTTAGGGGTTTTGGATACATAGTCTCGAGATTTTGAAATTCAATATTTCAAAAGTTTCAGATTATGTAGTGAACCCATACACACACACACACACACATATATCTATATATATATATATATATATATATATATATATATATATATATATATATATATATATATATATATATATAAATATATGTGTGTGTGTGTGTGTGTGTGTGTGTGTGTGTGTGTGAGACGACTGTGCCCTGGCCCAGCAGTCAAGGAGCCTCAATCCTCACCACTAACACCAGGGAGGTCATCTTCTAGAAGAAGAAAGGATAACTAATACACACAGTAAAGTACAATTTCCCTTAAGTGCACACAGAGATCACAGTCAGTCTGGGGCTGGTTGCTCCCTTGCTCTCCAGGTCCCCAATAAGACTCCCCACTGGCACAGATATAGGGTCCAGATCTCAACATAGCTGGCAAGCTAACCTCCAGTACCCTCTCTGTCCAACCTGGGCTTCGTGTCCCTGCCCAGGTAGCTGACACACCACACACACACTTTGAGATAAATATTTATACAACTTCACAGACACTTCTGGGAAAGGCTGACACAGATTCTCTAGCTGTGCCCCTTTATCCAGACTATACGGTAGTAATTTATGCCACCATCAGCTTATAATTATCAGTTACCCAAAGGCCCTTTAAAGGGTGTCCAATTATTACTGTACAATATTATTATCCAGTTGGTAATATGACTATTCAGTCTAAGGCTTATTAGAGTGCTTATCACGATAACCTCTATAAATATGCAATGTACTCTAGAGCCTATCTTGTCTCTATGCAAACCAGCCACAGGTAAAGGTTTTTAAAATACTTAATAATAAATAATTAAAACATAAGGACTTCCACGGTGGTGCAGCAGTAGCGTTGTTGCCTCACAGCAAGAGGTTCTCCCATTCAATTCTCGGCTTGGGTTGGGAGTGCCTTCTGTGTGGAGTCTGCATGTCCTCCCCGCGGTCGAGTGGGTATTCAAAAGACATGCGTTGAATGGGAGTGCCTTCGATGAAGGTTGGGCATTGGGCTGGGAACTCGACACCAAAAAAAAAAACATCCGCCAATCATTAGCGGACCGGAGTTCCGCTGTGGTGACCCCTAACTGGGAAAAGCCAAAAGACAAACAAACAAATAATTAAAACACAAGACAATACTACTACACCACAGAGATATCTAATAGTTCAGAGATCACAAAGAAACTTAAAGCAATACAGTAGGACATGTCTGATGTCAAAGAAAAGCACTTAATCTAACTTTCTAATCTTTAGCTATTCTTAAGAAAAAACAAAGTGCTATAATCCTACTTACAGATATAAAGAGCATAAACAGTGTTAGGTTGATGGTCCAAGACAAATGCTTTCAGTCTCTCACTAAACAATAGTTTTTAAAACACTAGCAAAACAGCTCTGCTAAGGCCCTCCCAAGTTACATCATTTTGACACTTAGGTTTTCCCAGTATTCATATTACATCATCTTGACATTTAGTCTGGAGTTCCCAGGCCACAAACTGCATTATTTAGCAAGCTAACACCTGCTCCTGGGGTTTTTTTTTAATCATTTCAAACATGGTAGTAAGAATAACCACATGCAATTTAAACAAACTACACTTTCAGGGGACCCCCTTACAGGTTGTTTTCCATGTGGACACTGTACTAACTGTGATAAAATCAACAAATCCAAATAGTTTTCCAGTAGGAACTGTTCCCAGGTCTATGACATCAAATTCTTTGCCAACTGCAGCAGTGACTGGATTATTTATCTGGCCAGCTGTCACTGTGGTGCTTTTTATGTAGGACAGACTTCTCGGCCACTCAGAATCAGAATCTCAGAGCACATCAGTAATATCAGGACAAACAAAATAACCAATGCTTTATACAAACATTCCTTGGCACATACCACTGCTAAATTTACATTTATGGCCATTGATATTATACAAGGGAATAGGACTAACAAAGCAGGTTGGCATTCAATTCTTAACACTAAGGAAAAGAAATGGATTATTAAACTGGGGGGATTATTCCCACCTGGCTTGAATGATAATTTTTGAATTATCCAATAGGTATTCAGTGACCTCAATATATTTTGTCACATTATTGCTGTGTTCATTTCACTGAAGAAGGTTGTGTATATCCTACCGAAACCGGTCTGGTGCAAAAGTGTTGTCTATGTGTAGGTTTAATAACCTGTCACAATAAACTGAGGTTTTCAGGATCTACGTTATGCTGGTTCTGTTTTTTCTTCTAATTTCATTTAAAATCACATGCCTGTATTTTACATTTATTTATACAAATGATAGAATTATGTATCAAATTCTATTTGACTAGGCTGGCAGCCTTCCCCCATCTTTCCCCAATCTTCACAATATATATACATATACATAAAATTTAATAGTTGATCAGAGGGTGTTGTGCCTGTTTCGAGTGGATTGTGAATGTGGAACTGGACAGTTGCTGCTCAGAGATGAGGTTGTTGTCAAGCGGATGGTGGATCATGGAGACTGTGGTCACTGACCTGGACGAGGGCAGATGGTGGGGACCAGACTGTCTTCATGGATGTGTGCTGATCCGGACTCTTGAAAGTCTGTTTTTGTTGGATTGGTGAAACTGGACTGGGACTTGCCGGTGTGGAGATGGAGTTTTGGTTGGTTGGGACTCTATGTCATGTGTGTGTTTACTGTATATGTGATGTAACTGCTTGTGTTTTATTGTTGCAATGGTCTGTGTTGTATCATGAGCTTGAATGAACGTAATTTCATTCAGTTGTGCACTTTACGGTTGTATGGTCTGAATAACAACAAAGTTTGCTTACTTACTTATGTCTAAATGAACCATGCATATTGCAGTGAACATGAAACATGATGCATATATTTATTTATACAGCATGTGACTGGATGTAGTACCTCAGTCCACTGCTACATTTTATGACTCATGATTTACAAATGCCTGTGCATGCACATGGGACTACCATTTTGTTCCTTGAAGGGCCCAGATTGAGTGGTTATGGCTACTTCAAAAAGTGGAGAATGCATGGCTTCAGTATGGTTTAACAAGGAGAACATGATTTTACAGTCTTTCTTTACATGAATTTTAGGTGGCATGAGTTGAATAACCTACAATGATCCTTTGAGGAAAGAAAATGGTTGGCATGAATTTGCAAGAATATGGAGCGATGCTACTGATATCACCCATTCTGCAAAGCAGTGTAGGCATCAGTACAGTGATCTTATAGTGACAACACCCTGACCAGCTCTACCAGTGTTAGACAGAGGTTTTGGAGGTGGATCCATAAATGTACTGTAATTTCTTTGCTTATAGGTAATAATGTCTTCTTCTACCTTTACTGTTGCACATGTATACCTAACAGCATGTATGTTAGTTCCCCACACCCAGCTCATGTAAACTCAAAACTAAGTAAAACACAAGATTCATGCAAACTCAAGGTTTGTGCTTTACTTTTATTTGTTTTTTGCATCTTCAAGAGCCTTGTGCTTTACTTTTATTTACTATGTACATTGTTTCCAGAGATGGAGGAGTGGCAGCTGAATATGGGTGCCTGCCACATAAAACAGGAGGACCTTTGAAGCCAAAGGGTGTCTTTGCATTGTATAGCAGTCCACTTCACATCTACTCTATCTAAAGATATTTTTCTCATTCTGCCACCATTCTTTAGGTCCAGTTATAGAAGAGAATGAATGGGCCAGAACAACTCAGTGCTGGCCAACTACTACATCTAGAGGTGAGTCACTAGTTGCTGCCAAGTTTGCTGCTTAACAGGTAGTGAAGGGTGTCTGCTGGATGTCATATGAAACACTCACTGGTGTCCTTCATGTTTGCCTTTCAGGTTGGGGCTGAAAGCTGACAGGAGGTCTAATATAAAGTGCAGAGGCTGACCACACTCAAGATGCATAGAGTGGTGACAGCCTGCATTGGAAACATTAAGCATATTCTGGTGTGGCTGTTAAGAGTGTGCAACTGGTTGGTTCTAGCCATGTGGCCTTAGGAGTAAAACTGCAGTTGTGTATTTTGGCACCATGTGAAGTTCCCTGATCTGGACCCCCCCCCCCTCAACTTTTAAGGCCTCTAGCTAAATACCACACATGAAGCACTAAAGCACTTCAGCCCTGGCCACTAGTGCAGTGTCAGCATTCCTTTCTGAATGCCAATACTGCACTACCACCCAGTTAGCATCTGTTGATTGCACCCACTAACATCTTGCTCCCAGAGAGACTGCCTTTTTTGCTCCACCCTAATTACACCACTGCTCTGGAGGAACAGTTAGCCAATATTATCAGCCATACTGTTGAGTGTTGCCTTAGTTTTTTGCCCTCTGGACCAGCCTGGCAACAAACCATAACAGGAACCCACCCAGTCTCCTTCCTGATATGTTTCCTCCCTCCTTCATGTATGTTCATTTTCAGTTCCTTGTTTGTTGTCCAACCCTCAACCAAACCAATTGTGCCTCCATAATGTATGTGTCCATCCTCTGTCCCCATGCCTTATATGTGTAAATCACCCCTGCCTCTCTACGTCTGTTTTCTGCATTTGTCTGTATACCATTACTATCTCCCTCTGTCCCATCTAGAGCCACGCCTCACTACTATACCCACCTACCCTTCTTGTGAAAAACTATTTATTGTGAGAAATTGTCTCTTTCGTTAAACTACTCTCTGAGTACCTTTAATACCTTATAGTTGCCCTTCTTTGCTTAACTCCCTTTCCTACTTTCCTATCTGCCCCATTTCCTCCCCAGTTATATATTGAACAGTGTTACACCTATTTTCTGCACACTCACATTGGTCTTTCTGTTGTCACTAGGTTCAGCTATGTTTATTTTTCTTGGCCTGACTGTGTGCTAGCTACATCTTTACATCACTACATTGTGCACATGTGATTGCGGTAACTCAGATGCACTACTCTGCCTTAGCTGTGACATCTGACATGTCAGCCATGAGTGATACAGTGACATTGCTGCCGCCATACAACAGCCTAGTAGATGACTTTATTCCATTACCATCATGCCTGTCTTTTCTTATGTTGTCATTTGGTCAGTATGCAAGCACTATCTGCAGCCTAATATATATATATATATATATATATATATATATATTTATATATATGTGTGTGTGTGTCTGTCTGTGTGTGTGTGTGTGTGTGTGTGTGTGTGTGTGTGTGTGTGTGTGTGTGTGTGTGTGTGTGTGTGTGTGTGTGTGTGTGTGTCTGGTTAGCTATGCAATGTTGTGTGCAATGATCTTCTCAAATACTAGTACTGCTCTGCTGTGCAGCACGTCTGTGAATCCTAGCTTTAGCAATTATTTTCCAATACATTTTACTGCATTCCTGTTCACATATTATCCATGCTTTATTCATTTACACTGATATTTTTCAGACCATTTTTGTCAAACTGAGTATGAACTGTGCTATTGCTATGGTCCCAAGCCTGCCTCATCTGAGAACTGATATCATAACACAGAACATGTACACCATTCAACTAATTCTATTCTGTCATATAACTTCATTAGGAGGTGTCATACAGATATGTAACTTAAATTTGAGTGATTTATTCTACTCAGCATTGCTGTGTTTTAAACTGCTATTTATTGATATCCTACATAATTCTTCTTTCCATTTTTTCTGGTCGGGCAACCGAACTGACATTTTCCATTCTATTTTGTTCCAGTTATTTCTTGGAATTTGAATCTTGGTACACTGTAAATATACTACAGCTTTCTAAGTTTTCTTTACTTCATTGACTGAGGTTATGAAAGACTTGCTCTAGACTGCCATTTTGACTTGAACCATGGACCATATGGCTCTCTTGTGCTCATTTCTTTAATAGCCTAACATGACATTTTTCACCATCAGAGTGAATTTCGGTTCAGATCCCCAAAGGTCCTTTATCTCATACTGATCTTGAGTAATGATCTGTCTGCCCCTGTCTGGCCCTTTCGTCTTCCTGATGTCAGATTCCCTGACATTTGTATGCTTTACTTCTCAATGTGGTGAATTTCTGTACAGAGAGACCTACAGTAATTGCTGTTGTTTAGTGTCTGTGTTGTGTTAAGAGACCCAGTCACTTACACATTGACGAAGACCACATACAGAACAGCTTCCCATGCAGTTAGCACATTAACCAGCTGTGCAGGGCTGCACCAGTGTAATAATGAACACAGCATTTTGGCATCTCATTGTTACTGGCTGCTAGCCTGTATGTTTCATTGAAAGCCAGTGAATTTATCAGAGAAAGAGGGAGAGAGCTTGTATTGAAAATTCACATTTCACAAAATTTCAGTACAATTAACGCAGTACATGTAAATCAACCTACAGAAAGAAAAGTAAAAAAAAAAAAAAATCGAAAAACAACAACAAAAAACAGTTTTGCAGACCTCCTGCACCCCCACCCTCTACTTTCATGTACTTTTTATTTATTTATTAAAATATATTTACCAGGGTAGAATACTGATCAAACAATGACCAATTACAGGTTCAGCCTTGGTTACGTCATAATGTAATAAAACAATGTACAGTATTCAATAACGGTGATTTACATTTATGAGTGAGCATAGAAATCTGAAAAACAATAAATAAATAAAAGATCTCACAAACCAAATATATTTACAGTTACATAGGGGACACTAGGGTTAAAGTAGGAGGAGTAGAAGTGATGGAGATATGGGAATACACCAGCTCAGAAATTGCACAACAGTGAGGAAAAAGGAATAATCCTTACCCCACTGTTAGTAGTCTTGCATTGACATATCTCTAAAATAGTAAGCAGAATGGTCCTATTTAAAAAACAGAGCAAGCTGCCTCAGGCTGACCTATCTACCTACCTGAAAGACTACTTCCTAAAAGCTTTTTGTGGTACATATGCTGTGTAGAATGAAGTGGCGTTTCAGTCAAATGCACCCATTGTTTTTCTTTCAGTCAAAGCTACCTCCATCAAAATGATACACAACCATATGTGCATGTTTGTGTGTGTATAAAAATATATATTTGTGTTTGTGTATGTGTTTTTATCCTTATCCACATGAACAATAGATTTTTGGAAAGAAGTTGAAGAACAAAGAGAAAAACTGCGCAGACACAGGGCACACTCTCTGTTGAACAGGGGCCATGACTGAACCCAGTTGATGGAGCTTTGAGGTAGAGATATTACCATTCAGACACTGCCATGCTGTTAATAATACTTGCCACATTCATTACTCTATCCTTTATTTGCCTCAGCAGTTAAATCACCTGTTTATAATCTTAACAGATAAATGTCTGAACCTGAACATCACACCTCTGCCTCACTTTGTTTGTTTATTTTTTTCTACTTGTACACATGCATTTTGACACCTAATTAGTGTTGTTTCCATCTCCAGTAGACTACTGCACACTTATTTTGCATGTACTGAGTTGTATATGACAGCAGAATTTGCTAGAATACCAGATACTGAAAAATTCTGACTGCAATATCAACAAAAACGTAAAAAGAAACAAAAAACTTGTATTTTATTAGTACTCAAAGACGAAAGCTGTAATGTGCATGTTTGTTTAATAACTGATTGAATACATTTTCCCAGTGGGTCCTTTCCAGAATGTTCTGTGGTTGATAACTAGGATCTGGGACAGAATGTGCAAAATCCATAAATAAGTATGTTGCATATTATGTGCATGAATATTGAATATTAAATCTTGCAATTGTGATATTTCTGTCATAGTTAAATAGATTTGATGCCCTGGCTGAGTCATCTGGTTCCAATATTAAACTAATTGTTATAGTCAGACCTGACTTGTAACATTTACCACCTAGCAGATTTCACTGGAGCGATGATGGTAGACAGTTGTCAGTGCAGAAAATATTGAATTAGAATGTGCAGCATCGGAAACATTTAGTGAAGGATGTATAACATCAAGGCAAGTTAATATACTAGCAACATTAAAAAAATGTAAGAAACCAAGGATTTACAATTGCTTACCACATATCCTATATTCTTTGCTTTTACAGTAATAGTCGAGGGCCTCAAACATCACCCTGCCATCTGAGGGCAAGTCTGCACTTTCTCAGTGGTATTTTTATTTGCTTCTGGCATTAGGTTGTTTGCCTGTGATTAACACAAAATCTATTCTTTTTTTTTTCAGGATAATCCCACTGCATTTTTAATCATTAAACATTGTTTCCCCTAATGCTTTTTTTTCTGCTGAATGCACAACACTAATCTTTTTGTGATGATTCATGAATGAAACATATGCCCTAAGAGCAGGACCAGCAGATGGTTACTACAGAACGACAGTGCTCCTGCGTTTATGGGCTGTAGGCTTTACTGCCTCATCACTCTCTACAGACTATCAAAGGAAAGCAAACTGTTTTTGTGTTTTCTAATAACTTCTTCGGACTAGACCTAAAAAGTAAATGTAATTGATGCAAGAACCAGGAAGTCACATGCAGGTTTCTGTATTTGCAATGGGTGACTACAGGGTCTACACAGCAAGAATTTTATATATGTCACTGAGATAACATAGAAAGAGAAAAAGATCAGAGTATGAGCTGTTGTGGAAAATATTTACTTTCAATGTATCCCACAGCTGCGTATACTTAAATTAAAAAAGATAGTGCTCATTGACATAGATGCTATTTTGGTTAAAGTAATGCCATGAGCAAATAATAACTGACTGTTTTACTGTATTATTAAAAACAGACAACTAGACAGAGACATAGGTATGGCTATAGTACCAGAATGCAGCAAAAACCTACAAATATATGTGCTTTACAAACACACACATACAGACACAGACACATGTACACACACACACACACACACACACACACACACACACACACACACACACACACACACACATTATATATCAGAATGCATCAAAATGATCTATATGCTGAAATATATACCTATAGGCGTAGATAGACAGACACATAATTCTTGTCAGCTAATACAGACATTCTGCTCATGACATTCATGTGGTTTATTTATGTTTTGCAGCCAACATCCATATGACTTCTCCTCCATGCTGTCTCTTTTCCATCTGCCACATGCTAATTTGAAGGTTTATACCCATTGGCTTTGTATTACTTTATCTGACTGGTACTTCCTTGGTTCTACTCCTTTCTTTTGAAGAAAAATTGTTTTGTGCCTGCCTGTAAACAAACTGCTTTCAGCTGGTGTGCATAGGCCTTCAGGCACAGTTGTAGAAAATGCACTCTAGTGAAAATGTCGTTTTAGGGGCAGATTTTATCCCCCATTTCCTTATTTTTTCTTGATAATAAGAACAACTTCAGCCATTCTAAACACTGATTGTGTTGTGTCCCCTAGTCCATTAATGGGCAGCCTTGCCATTGCCTTATATAGTGACAGGATGTATTCTTGTTTCCTAGATGAATTCTTTTAGCTCTGTACCTATGTCTTATTAGCTTTTGTGCTGCTCACATTTGTTATTCTAAGTGGTTTATCATGTTACTTTCAATAACTGTTCCATCTTTTGCTATATGCTACTCTCCACTACTTCTCTGCTAACAACCAATGCATAATATTCTGCATAACCTTTTTTGTACCGAAGCCTAGAAGCACCTTCTCTGTCCAGTTTTGCAGCTTTTGTGCATCCTTGTGTAAAATTAATTTCTTCATACACTTTCACTACCTTAGCTTTGATATCATCAGTAAACAGGACACCATTAGTCTAAACAACATGAGAATAGGACACAGGCAGGCTAACTATGTTTAGTCTAACAAAGAACTTGCTTTTTTTGAACTTACACCTAATCTAAAAATGACATTTGTGTGTGTGTGTGTGTGTGTGTGTGTGTGTGTGTGTGTGTGTGTGTGTGTGTGTGTGTGTGTGTTTGTTTCTCATTTAGAAATAATAGAAAAGTCATCAGATATCCCTCTAATTTTTTTTGCATGTACAATTTCCATCTTAATGGAATTTAATTAACATTTCAACTAGAGGGCTGAATATCAGTCGAATTGTCATACATCACAGAATGTCATAGTGCATTAAATAATGTTGCTATAATATAGCTATATGATTGAAGGAGCTCCATTGTCATATCAGCCATATATCAGCCACACCACGTATGAATTTACATTGCTAATATATATTTCCAGACTTAATTTAACTTGTAAAAATTGTCTGTGTCTCAGTCACTGTTGTTATAATACAGCTATATGATTGGAGGTGATCTGTTGTCATGTCAGCAATGTATCATCCACACCACATATGAACTTACATTGCTAATATACATACACACACAGACACACACACACATATATATATATATATATATATATATATATATATATATATATATATATACATACACATATATATTTGCAGACAATGTAACATTTAAGTCGTGGTCTTTTTTTAAGAACTATGAGATGGAACAGGCACAGGTACCTTTCACGGCTACCATATGTACCAACAAATAAGTAGTGCAGGGCAAGTTAAGAAAAAAATATGGATGGTAAACTAGTTTGCATGGACAGGTTGGCAAATGATGTGTCTGTTTCTCTAGAACAATTTTTTTTCATATTCATAAGTGGTTATGCAAAGAAACCTACTTAATCATTCACAGTGGTATGACCTCTTTTGACTGCATTACCATGTATATATTGCCGAAAGCACTTTTGAATGCACCCAGTACTGTGAGTGCAACATATTGGAACTGCATATCAGCAAGTATGCACTAGGGTCATAAACTGTAGCAGGAATATAATACTCAAGCATCATAGGATTGGTTAGGATATTTTATCTGTAATAGTATTTTGTGCAGCAAGAACTGATATAGATGGCAAAAACTGGGTGTATTAAGATGTCAGCCAGTTAATGCTAAACACTTTTATCCACAGACTTGTCAACTGTCAACACTACTGCTATGCCATGCAGTGGCTCACATATGCTGTGATACTAGCATGAACTTCTGCAAAATGTGACTGGCAGGACCATATGTAACAGAAAAAGTGATTTGTTGTATGATATATGTATAGAAAATGATAAATGCATTTTCTTATCTAAACCCAAAATTGCAGGCACAATAATATAGAAATCTGAAGATTGTTCCTGCTCCTGTCCTCAGAATAGGATACGGAAAGAGAACAACAAGGGTTGCGCACACCATGAGCCTACTTTGTCTTCTCCAACTTCAGGCTGGTGGTGGCAGAATCTGAAAGGAAATATTTCCCTGTGCTTGACTTGCCAAAGCCTTTCTAACCTTGTGATTCAGTGAGTCACAGTGCTTCCCACTGGTGTATATACTTGCTATGGTTGGTTCAGAGCTGTTCAGGACACACTACTCAGTGCATACTCAGTGCCTGAAAAACTTCCTGTCAATACCCTACACATAGCCATCCTCTCAGATTTGTAGGCTGTTCATTTGTTTGTCATCCAAGTTGGTGGATTCATCCAGAATTAACCCTTTTGTGCCACAAGGCAAAATCACTTGCAGAAGTACAGACAACAAAGATTGCACAATAAAACAGAAGCTGATGAAAAAGTCAATTCAGTAATAAGACACAACAAAGATTTTTCCAGAGCGCTGACTGACTTAATAGGAAAACACAGACAGTAGTTATACTTACCATAGTAGTAACCAGTCTTCATCAGCAGCAAAAGCAGTGGAATAGCTGTTTTACCTGATTATGGAGGCAGACTCCTGCAAACGTGCCAGCAACCCATGGGCAGGACTACCCATTTATTAACTGATAATCAGGCATTAAAGTTTAGTTTATGATAGCAGAAGCATTAGAAATGGTGTGCACAGATAAAACCCTGACTATGGCCCAGGTGACCAGTGGCTCAGGCACCTGATGGAGCTGGCTGAGGAGAATGAGAGTGAGCTGCTGTTCCTGATTTGTCCATTCTGAGGTGGATCTGGGAAGCAACTTGGGTGAAACCACAAAGGATTACTAGGTGTTATACCCATGCTACCACCATGCATAAGCATGTAGTTAAGTGAACATGTGGATGCATGCATCCTGCAGCCAGCAGCATGCAGCAGTTCTCATAGAGCTAATGCCTAGCCTGGCAATGCCAGCTTTTACCCCAAGGAACAAATGAGCTGATTGGATGCAGGTAGAGGAGCTGTCAGCTAAGTCCTGCAGATGGATGAGAATCATAGCAAAGGGGCAGGGAAAGGAGCACGTTTATATTTTTAGAATCATAGATCTTCAGTACCCAGACCCTATAAAGTGGGTGATAAGGAATCTTCATATAGGCTAAATGCAGTTACTTAACTATAAAATGTTTATTATTAAACAGGTATGGCTTTATGAAGAAACTTGGCAAATCTATGAGGAGCAAGACTAAATCTGAAGGCAATAAAAATTATAATATTATGCCTAAATGACAGAAGTATGAGAGAAGCATGAATTTACACATTTAATTTAGATGCAGCTGTAAGCTGAGGCTGGCACTGCCAAGGGACATGTCAGATGTGATATTAGACTACCTGTAGAATTTAACAAAATCCGGGGTCTCAGCAGATGAAGTCAGCATTGATTCAGCATAGTGCAAGGTCTTAAATGGTGCTGTCTTTCATTGTAGATTATCTGTTTAGCCATATGCAGACAAAGCACCATTGGCAACACTTTCCTTTTAACTGACAATGGCCTTCATTTAGATGTACAACAATGCTTAGAGTTTTGTTGTCTGTTCTAGTTGTGTCCTTTCCTGCCTCTACTAGTTAAAGATACCATTTGTGTATATTAACCTAAGCCATTACTTACTATCATGTTAGCAAAACACCAGGATGAAGCAAAAGCATACCCCTTTCGATAAAAGCACCACTTAAGAACCTTTATATGCCTCAAGGTTTTCAATTAACTATTCAAGACCAACAATCTGGAGCACATCAGGATGTCTCTCCTTGAATTATAGCACTTCTCAATAGTACAGTGACCAATAATATTCCCTGAAGCTTAAAAGATATTTAGGATTTAGTTTGGTTGCGGTGGGGCAGTTAAACATTATTTTGACAACTGGACCTATCATATATGTCAAAATATAATGTAGGTAATCCCATTTTCAGAGTCCTAAAGGAACGTGCCTTGAAACGTTTTGATATTTTGGCTTAATGACAGGTGTGGTCCCTTCTACATTATTTGAGATTACCAGTGAGTAAAAAGATAAAGAGTTGTCCATTTCCTTTCATGATACCAAGTTTTACTGAAACCATACTGTGCAGTCTGTATTTTAAAACAGCCATACAGGCTCTTTAAAGTGAAGTATTTTAAATATGCTAGCTACGAGAAAATATAAATAATACACTGCTTGCTATCAGTATACCATTTTCAGCTAAGCCTTCCTGTAGGCTGCACACTGCAAGGAACACAGCTTTCATTTTGATAGGCAGTTTAACTTATCTCTTTCCTGCTGTTTGCTTTGCTTTTCATCCCAGTGTTTCACTAAGCCATCTAAATTATGGTATATGTGACTCTGACCCACCCATGCCCACCCCTCAGGTTTGAACAGTTCGGATCCCATTCATCTTGTATAGCAGGTTTTTTCTCTTAATAACCACCTGCTTCTTGTGGAAAATAAGCTAGAGAAAGGTGCAATTATTTTGTATTCAGCAATTCATTATTTTTTTCTTTCATTTTCATACATTTCTGTGTATTTAGCTACTTGAAAGTCAAAGCTCACCTGTAATACTGTCAGTGACTCATTGGAACCTCCTGTATAAAACATGCAGTGCCAGTTAAACAAATATTGTGGATTTATAGCATTAAAATTTTAGAAATATTTAACAGGCAAAGTTGAAGATGTGTTGCTAACAAATAAAAATAAAATAAATAAAAATAATATGCCCCATGGTAGCCCCCTGCTTTTTTGCAATCTGTGGTTCTCGAACATGCTCACAAATAAGAAAGCTCAAGCAGGTAAAACTAAGCCAGATACAAGTAGGAGAACTTAGAGCCAAAAAACAGCTCAAGAAACTACCTCTAAAATTAGAGGGTATATATTACAACAGCAACAGCATGAAGTTGAAAGAATGTGTATCATCAAAATCACCTATATGCTTATAAAGGGCATTACTATCCAGCTTTCTTTATATTTCAGATAGATGGTCACAAATTCTTTCAATTTCCTATTAAATTCATAGAATACAGTCTAAGTAAGCAGAACCTACAAACTAAGGTATATGTGAAGGCGATAAAGAAAAACACATATTTGCATAGATCAGTTATGCACCCTAAATATGTATTTGATAATGTGAGTAGAGGTCAGATGTTACATATAGCTAGATTAAATATGGAAGATTAGCTACTTAAGAAACAGATGGAAGATCTTATTATAGTTTTTAAAGAGAGAGGTTATAATGAATTGGACTTAGTAAGTAGTAAGAATGAAATTATGAGGGAGCGATCCATTCCTCTCAAGGAAGGGGCAATATAATAATAATGGAAAAATTAATTCAGCTAGTAGAAAAAGGTTTACTATACCTTGAAATACATGCAGTAACATGGTTAAAAATGTCATAAACAAGCATTGGCAGATTCTTAGAATTATTGAAGAATTGCATGAACAATAGGAAACAGGCCTGAATTTATTTATAAAAAATGTATGAATTTAAAGCAAAAACTATGTTATAAGGAATTAGATCAAATGGCTGTAGGATAAATAAGTCAACAAAAAGTGACTTTTCCTTGTAATAGTTGTAGTTTTTGCAAATTATATACAGAAATGGTATATTTGTACATTCAGTTACGAAACATACCTATAAAAGTTCTAGTGGATGTGTGTGTGTGTGTGTGTGTGTGTGTGTGTGTGTGTGTGTGTGTGTGTGTGTGTGTGTGTGTGTGTGTATATATATATATATATATATATTCTGAGGCTGCACTGACATCAGAAGAGTACAAAAAGCACAAGAAATGCAAAGATGAAGAAAACAAAGTTGACATCTGCAGCTTCTGACAGTACTAACAAATGTTCAAAGAAAACATCAACTACTGCAGCTGCTGATCAAACAGACTGAACTGCAACCATTTGTATATAATGGGTGCTAACCCTAACCCTAACACTGCCCCTTCCCTCAACCCTAACCCTACACCTCACTTAAAAAAAACATTCACATAATACTGCCACTTCTACTGTCTCTACTTACCTCCTTACTAGTTTTCCCTCCAGTAAAATTCCATCTCATACACACTACCTTCTACATCTACCTCAGGTTCACTGCAACTTTCTTTTCTCTATATCGACTAACAAATATACATACGACTCACCTTTCCTCACCTACTCTCTGCTTTCCACTCTTATCACCTCATGTCTTCCTTCTGCTGATATCTCTAACACCTCCTCTCTCTTATTTATCCATTCCATACATATAAAATTGTAATTTAACATTTAAACCTCATAGTATATACCAGTTTCTTTTATATATTGATATATGTAATGACTCTATATTTTACAGATCGCAAATTTTCTCAAGTATAGCTGTCTTGAAGTTATTGTATGCCCATATTGTAATGTTAAGCTTTACATTTTTCTCTATTACATAAAACTGCTTATTTTGTAACTGTAGGTTTTCTTCATGGGCATCTGCTGATAGGGGCTACCATAGCCCAGTCAGACAACCTCAGTCAAAAAAGTCATAAATAAATAAAAAAATAAATAAAGTCTATTGTTGGGGTTAAGGGGAGTGGTAGGGTTAGGTTGTTCCATTACTTTGTAATCTAGCCCCCTGGCTAACTAAACCCACCAGAACTATACTCAAAGAAAGGAACAAGGCATGAGAACAATATCACAAAAACAAAACCCAAGGAGAAAAACAAAACTACTTAGAACTGCACAACAAAGCCAAGAAACTCATCAGAATAGACAAAATCACCTATTACCAAAATCTAAAAGAAAGACATGCTAAAAAACCCCAAAAATTCTGGGCAGAAATCAACTCTGTATTGCAACTTGGGAAACTACTACCCCCACACCCACAACAGGAAACAACAATGATAACATCCCCATACAGTTTAACAAATACTTTAGTGAGACAATTCAGCCCCTAGCTAATGACCAAATGAACACCAGTCAACCTACCCCAACAAATACAACAACCACAAGTGAAACACAAGTTAACAGCTCCCACTTTAGCTACCGGCCAGTGTCAATCAAAACTATTCTAAAATTCCTCCAAAAATTCAAACCCACCAGTCTGGCCGCCGATAACCTACCCGCAGAATACCTCCAAATAGCTGCAACAGCCATAGCCTATTCTGTTGCTATTCACATTAACAGATCTATCACAGAGTGTAAAGTACCCCACTTATGGAAAACCTCCCATATCATACCGCTACAGAAAGGAGGTAACTCCTTTGAACTCAATAACTATTGCCCTATTGCTATATTATCACCCTTATCCAAAATCATAGAAAGGGTCATACACACTCAAATCATGAATTACCTTCTAGAAAACAAATTACTATCTAAAAGCCAGCATGTCTTTAGACCCTTCCACAGTACATCCACTGCACTTATATCATTCACTAATACCATTAATTACCATAGAAATAATGGACAACTAGTCTCAGCCATATTTTTAGACTTATCTAAGGCTTTTGATATGGTAAACCACAATAAACTTCTCCATTCACCCTCTCCCCTAAACCTCAGTACCTCCTTTATCACATGGATGAAGAGCTATCTATCAGATCAGCAGAAGGCAGTAAAATGGCAGAAACAACTATCCTCTCTACTACCAGTATCCTTAGGAGTCCCTCAAGGCTCCATCCTAGGCCCACTACTCTTCACTCTATTTGCCAATCAGCTCCCATCCTCCACACCAAAGGCCTCGGTTATTCAATACGCAGATGACACCAACAACCTATGATTCGACTTGCACATTGCCCAAACTATCATGGAAGTTCATAAAAAACTAGTTTGCTCTATCGTAACAAACCATTTCTCTCAAAGCAATCTAGAACCACAGTAGCCAGGACACATTTGCTATCCCACCCTCCTCTATGCATCCCCAGTACTAACCAACCTTCATAAAACTGACCTAAACAAACTAGAATCGTGTTAAAATAAGATAGCTAGATTTGCTACAGAATCTTCATGTAGAACACATCACTGTGACTCTCTCAAAAAGCTAAACTGGTTGGAGCTCCCTCTACTACTTCAACTCAATCAAATGTCACTAGCACACAAGTTATACTACTACCCAGACAAAATCCCGGTCCTCCAACATCTTATACGTCCTCACACCACAACAAGAACCTTGAGATCTAGCACCCTAAACCTTCTAGAAGTCACCAAACATAACAACGAGGCAGGGAAATCTCTCTTTAGCCACTTCATTTCTAAACTCTGGAACTCTCTACCTGCCCCCTAACATCCAATAATTCCACTACACAATTTAAAAAAAGCTCCTAAAAACCCACCTTACAAACAACTGGCTATACTCCTGTCTCACCCCTGGGTAAAAACAGGCATACAAGCAGTAACTCTTAACATAGCCATATGTCAAATCTAATTTCTCTCCATGTTTCAAAGTCGTGTGACCTTACATACTGAAAGATGAAGTCTGCAAAGGAAAGCATGTACTGCAACATATTGTATCTATAAGCTTTCAAAGAACTGCATGTATTGTACTGCATGTATGTACTGCAACACATTGTAGCTATACGTTTTCAAAGAACTGCATGTATTGTACTGCATGTATGTACTGCAACACATTGTATCTATAAGCTTTCAAAGAACTGCATGTATTGTACTGCATGTATGTACTGCAACACATTGTATCTATAAGTTTTCAAAGAACTGCATGTATTGTACTGCATGTATGTACTGCAACACATTGTATCTATAAGTTTTCAAAGAACTGCATGTATTGCATGCATAAGTCTGCTATGTACTAAATGTATCATGAAGTGTGTTACCTCTGAACTGGTAAATCTGTATGGATAAGTCTGCTATGTACTGAATGCATCATGAAGGGTGTTACCTCTAAAATGTAAATCTTACCATGAGCCTGTACTACATTCTGTTATATTTACTAATCTTACTCTGTCTGATCTGTATGTAAGTAAAACTTCAAATGACCTTGATAATAAAAAAAAAAAAAAAAATAGAGCTTTTCTCCCCGGACCTCTGCTGAAAATGGGCAAGTGACCAGCTGGACTTTCCGGTCAATATATGTAAAATAAATAAATAAATAAGAATGAGCGGGGGAGCTTTACCCATCTGCACTTCCTTACTAATGCATCATAACCATTTCCCTGCCTCCCTTCAAAAAACACAATTTTTAATTGCATGCTCCATGATTGTTTTTGAGCATGTGCAGTTCAGTGTCAAACTTTTTTTTTCCCAGTTTTTTTCTATCAACATTAGTGACATTTGAGTACATATGTATATAAGCTGGGCATGGAATTATGACCAGTCATAATACTGACAGGGGCCAGGGAGATGAACCATTTACAGGCTGCCTGGAATGATCCCTTAAATCTCAATCACATGATGAATAAAACATTAATGAATCCTGTTGCACTCTTTAAATACAATGGCACATCAGAACAAACAGTCAGTGTGGTATTCAAACATGTGGTATGCAAAGCTTAGTGCTATTGTACAGGAATAGTCATTAGAACTGGTCATGACAATTTCATAGTGAAAGTTGTTTCATCCCACACCATTTGATGTGTATCTGCATATCGAAAACGATGACATGCTGCAGCTGAGATAAAACAAACAATGTCCTGAGCTTAAATATGATAAGGTTCACTAGCCAAAGACCCTAACATTTCATCGCAGACCAGTCATGATTCACAGTGTTTCTATACCAAACCCTAGAGATCCTCAGACTAGCTTAACAACTAATCTACTCATGGCAGAACACTGTTTTAAGTCTATGTCACACACATCTTCATCTGCAAGTCATCTGCCTGTTATTGAAGCTCCATATATAGTTAATGCTTATAGTGATACCAATTTAAATATGGCTGTGAAATCAACATACAGTTGTTAAGACACAGTTACTAAGGCTGCTACATCAAAAATGTACTCCGGTTTAATTTCTCCAAGTCTTTCGGGTTTCTAATACCACAATGGGAATGGACCCCATTCCTAAGTCAAAGTATGATTAAAGTTCATGTAATTAGTATTGCTTCAATCTTTGATGCTAGCCAGAAGGGCCCATTGCAGCACCCGCAATGTGCCCAGAATTGACTCCTTCTGCAATTCATATGGAGTTGCATGCATCTGTAACATATCTAAGTACGGTTGTAAATTCTATTTTTATAATATCCGTTGCTCCTACTAGTATTGGAACTGTCTGGGTGACCTTCTTCCACACTGACCTTGTTTCTGCCTGTAAATCCTGGGATTTTATGACTTTGTGTCTCTCTGTACATAAGATACAGCATTCACTGGGCGTAGCAATTTTAATGATCAATGCTACTTTTCTCTTCTTTTCATGAGCTACTATATATGGTTTTCTTGCATCTATTTTTTGAACTGCTGGTAATAGGAGATCCCATGTGATATAAACTTCATCATTTTCTATAATGCTTTGTGGCTCATGTTTCTGATGTTTGTCAGCTACTTCAGTATTATAATGTTTGCACAATGCCCAGTGCAACAGTCTTGTCACATTATTATGTCTTTCAGTATATACAGGCTTTCTGTCATTAGTATATCGTTCCCAGCAGCAAGATGCGTGACTGTTCCAACTCTGTTTTACAGAACTTGAATTTCTCTGTTTCTCACACATGTTCAATGGACTTTGCAAACCAACATGTATTTAGACCACTATCCTGGACTGCCAATATTAACCTTCACCTTTTGGTTTAAATTCACCTCTCTTTAACCATTCCTGCATTCGATTTTGATCGACATGAGGTTGTTCCAAGAGTTTTCTGTACTTGCAACTACATTTATGCATTTCCACATTTCTTACCTTCTCATTTGATTCTTCACCTTATATTCTTTCTTTTGTTTTTTGGCACATTCAGTTGCTTCTTGATTTTTTTCTACTTCTGGTTTGCTTTCCACTCCCACTTGCCACCAATATGCTTCTGCCAAACTAAGCAGTGAAGTCATCTTAGACTTATTCTCTTCTTGTTTTAAAACTTTCACTATGTATAGGTCTTGTGAGGTCAGCAGATATTTATGCAGTCCTACAATTACAGATCTATACAAGTAATCAGTTTCGAGAAGGTCCATGCCTCCTTCAGAACAGGGAATTTTGGTATGCACTGAGCTTTATAAATCATTTGATAAGCATGAAGCATTTTTCTTCTTTTCCTATCCAACTGATCCAATACCTTTTATGGCCAGACAGTTACTCCAAAACTGTAAGTTAGGACAGGAAGAGCAAATTTGTTTATAGCTTGGATGTTGTTCCTAGATGTCATAGCTGTTTTCAGTATTAATTTTAGTATTCTAAAATATTTCTTACTAAGTTTTATTCACATTTGTTCATGTCTTATTGTTGATCCTTCATCACTTCTCAGATATGTATACAGTCCCTCTTGCTCACGTGCTTTTATGTCACATTCTTGTCCAAGACTGTTATTTTATTGATGCTGCAGCTTTCATGCTTTAAAAGTTGCTTTTGTACATTTGTCAAGATGAAATGACATTCCTATATAATCTGAGAAAGTTTTAATCACTTGCAATTGTGCTTTCAGTTTCTCATCTGATTAGCTGTACAGTTTTAAATCATCCACAAAAAGAAGACGAGAAGTCTTTACACTTTGTTGTTTTCTGGGAGCTGAATTATAGCCATGATATAATCTGTTAAGCAGAAAGCTTAATGGGTTAAAGACAAGACAAAAGAGCAGCGGTGACAAAGACTCACCTTGGAATATCCCCCTTTGAATTTTTATCCCTGGAATAATAATCTGTCCTTTATTATGGCTTAACTGCAAAGTGGTTTGTCACTGTTTTATGGTCATAGTAATGTAATCAATCACTGTAGGGTGTATCTTATACATTTTAAGTACTCTTTTTACCATGAATGTGGGATACTATCAAGTACTGCTTTGTAGTCTATCCATGCCATATTTAGATTCTTCCCTTTCTATGGTTCTCCATTATGACTTTAACAATAAATGATCTTTTGTTTCATATGAAATTCTTATGTTACCCTTTTGTTGTAGTGCCACAATTGAGTTTTCTTCTAAATGACTATAAACTCCATTGGCATCAATTCCAGTATATAGTTTATAAATCACTGGAAGGCAAGTTATTGGTCAGTACTTTTTAGAATAGTTTACAGGCTCACCCTTAAGAAGGAGTTTTGTTTTTCCTCTTGTTAACCAGGTTGGTGTCTGTTCAGGATGCACATATAAATAGTTCTTACTCGTGGTTAAATCTTCATGTAAGGATGTTAATACTTTTAGCCTGGAAGGTTGGTACTGCATCTGGTCCTGGGGTTTTCCAATTAAGAGCTTTTCTTACTTTTGTTTCAATTTCTTTGGTTGTTACTTCCTCCCATTTCATACCCTGTGCATTTGAATTTTTCATTTTTTCTTTTACTTCTTCTATCCATTCAGCATCTTTGTTATGTTCCACAGGATTTTCATAGATACTTCTAGAAAATTTGTCTATTTCTTCTTTTTTGGTGGTGACTCAACTCCTTTTGCCTTGTTTCCCAATGCTCTATAAACATTTTTTAAACAGTTTTATTGAAGACAACATTTAATAGACTGTAAACATCTTAGAAACTGAACAGCTTTTAAATTATATTAAAAAGACCATACACAAAATCAGAACATATCTAGAACTATATACAAAAACATTCACCAAATATATTGGATGAAGGTACAGATATATTTATATACATTTGATATTTACAAGACTATTAGACTATTTTTCTAACAGATCATAAATCTTGTTCCAGATACAATATGTAGTAGTAGTAGTATTCCTGGAGGATCTAGACTTAATAGTCAACTTTTCCAAATAAACTTCAGTAAGTACATTTTTAAATTCCTGTACTGAAGGAGATGAATTAGATTTCCAGTTCTTTGCAATTGTCTTCCTAGCTACAGATAGTATGGACCAAATCAATGGATATTTAGATACCCTTATACAGGCTGGTACTGGAGTGTTGAATAAAACCAGTGATTTAGATAATGTGAAATTATCTGTGAAAATTGCCTGTAAAAAAGTATTTATATCTTCCCAAATTTTTTAAATTCTATGCAATCAAAGAAAATGTGAGACCAATCTGCATTCAATTATATCTCCAATCTGCAACATCCTTTCTACTAATTTTACTTATGGTATGGGGAGTAATGAATGACATCTCTAAATACTTCCATGTAAATATTCTCCATATGGGTGAAGATGTAGTTACACTAGCTGATTTTAATATATTTAATTTATCATTATTCATAGGATGTTGCTTGTTAATAAAAGAAAAGTAATTCCAGTGACTGTCAGGAAATATATCTAAGTCAAATTTAACTGCTTTATGTATATGTGATAACTTGTTTTTAGCAGGGGAAATATTTTGTATTGATAGCATCATATAATATATTAAACTAGGTATTGCTTTTTTAGTTGAAGAAGACATCAATTCAATTTTGTTTAGGATATATTTCCTTCCTTCTTGTAGGTCCAACCATGAAAATGAGTCAAACTCAAATTCAGTCTTAAGTGTATCCATTGATTTCAAATCATTATTTGACATCATTTGATACCAAAAAGTTAACTGTTTTTTTTTTTGCAAAAAAAAAAAAAAAAAAGGATTCCATGTGAGTATGCTATGGGGAAAAGAAGAAATAACCAATCCTTATATAAGCTAAATTTGAGTATATGGTTTCTAAAAGATTTTAGAATGAGTGTCAAATAATTATTTTTAAAATTCTGAGAAGGAAAAATAGAGAAATAATCTTTTAGTATCCAAATAAATGGGTTATTTATTAATACCAATTTCTGAGAGTTATTTTAATTGTATCTTGTGTTAGTATTTCAAATAAAGTTTTCCATGTTGCATGATATTTTATGCCTATAAGAGGGGATATAATTTTGATCACTGATGAGACTGAATAAAATTCTAAATTTGGCATAGCTATGTCACCATTGTCCCAATTTTTCATGTGATAAGTTAATGCAATTCTAGGTTTATTAGGAAACCATAAGAATTGTTGAAACAATGAATTCATTTTTTTGATTATCTAATTTGGGGGAGGTAAAGAAATAGATTGGATTATGTAAAATATTTTAGGAAGGAGAATCATCTTAATAACTGAAAGTCTTTCATCCATAGGAAAGGGTATTTTATTCCATTTTTATCAGACTTTCTATTGCCATAAGACATTTATTATAGTTTATTTGGAAAATATTCTTAATATTTTTAGTAATTGTAATACCTAAATACAGAATTTGATCAGACTGTGCTAGATATTTTTTAAAATCATGTAAATTAAACTTTTTTGGTCCAATTAAAAAAATTTGTATTTTATTATTATTAAAAATTAGGCCTGATTCTTTTTGGAAGAGATTCATATTTTTAAAGAGAGCATGAATGGATGGGTTTTCACCACCAAGAGTAAGAATAATGTCTTCAGCAAACATTTGTATTTTAGGGGACTCTTTAGAATTTAATTTAAAACCTGCATTATAATTATCCCTTCTAATTAAATTTGCCCATGGCTTCATAATTCATGTGATTAATAAAGTGGATAATGGGCACCTTTGTTTGGTACCCATAATTATTGGGATATTTTGAGAAATACATGTACCAATTTTTATGTAAGCTTGACTGCCATTATATAGCTGTGAAATAAGATTTATAAATTTGTTAGTAAAGTTAGTTCTTCTAGAAGAATGAATAAGTATTCCCAGTTAATTGAATCATCAAAGTGTTGATTCCTATTTAAATGTTTGATAGATTCAATCAAAGTCAATGTTCTTTTTATGTTGTCATATGAGTTTCTACTTACTGTAAAACCTGTTTGATCTTCATCTACTAAATTTGGTAAAAATCTTTCAATCTGTCTACGTATATGGACATAAACATTTATTATCAATATTAAGCAAGGAAATAAGTCTATATGAGGAGCATTTAGTGGGGTCTTTATTAGGTTTCAGTCTAGGAGAGATAAAAGTATATTTCCAAGAAGGTGGGATTATTTTAATATTATGGGAAATATTTAAAACTTTATGAAGCAATTTTAAAGCATTATATGGCAATATTTTATAAATTTCTGGTATAATACCATCATTACCTGGGGCTTTATTTTGTTTTAATTTGGTAATTTGTATTCGAATGTCTTCAAAAGATATAGGTTTATCTATAATATTTGTTTGTTCTTCTGATAACCTTTTATTAGTATATTTATTAATAAAAGCTTTAATGCCCTCATTAGAATCAATTGTATTAGGTCTCTGATTAATGTTGTGAAAAAATTCCCTAAATTCAGTTAAGATATTATGTAAATTCAAAACCATCTTTTTCTTTTTTGAGGAAAATATTTCATTAATATGATTCATTTTATTTTTCCTTTTAGTTTTGTTAGCTAACAATTTCAATCTAGGATTTGTAGAAAAGTTTATTAGTTTAAATTTTTCCAAATGAATCTTGGTTTTATGATTTAGTATCTCCAGGTATTTAGGGTCTATATTAGAACATTGAAGATTCAGGTCTTTGAATGTTCTAATATCGACACCTAGTAACCGAAAACCAGTAAGACCAAAAATTTAGAACATCGAATTTTTTTCCTAGGGAAAAAAAATCTGCTGTTCCAAAACACATACACACAACACAAACATACCAAACAAACAGCAATCCACACACATACACCTAAAATCTTACATCTAAACCTACACTAAACTGTACATACACCACTATCTACCCACTTACCTTAACCCAAACCCTAACCCTAAGGTCCGTCACTATCGCACACACACCTCACCCGCACCTTAACCCTAACTCACCTATCTCGCACTAACTCTCACATCCACACAATCACACACTTACCTGAACCTGACCGTAACTTTCCACTGCAGAGCTGAAAATAGCGAAGCGACAGGAACGAACAACCAAATTCTTTCCCTAGGAAATAATTTGGTTATCTAAAACTTCACTATTTTCAGCTTTCGCTTATTAGGTGTCGATAGTAAAACATTCGAAGACCTGAAACTTCGATGTTCTAATATAGATCTGGTATTTGTTATTTAAAGAATTTATTTCTTTTCTCTTATCGCATATGTCTTTATCGCCTTTAAAATTAAACTTTAAATTATCTAACATTAGTTGTATATCATGTAATTCTTTATTCCATAATTTCCTTTTTTTGTGATACCAATTTATAATTCTCCCATATAAGTATGCTTTTAGAGCAGGCATGATATATGTTTCAGAAATATCATTAGTGCTGTTAAGTTCTATAAAGTTCTGAATTTCTGAAGATATAAATTCTTTAAAATTTTCTAATTTTGTAATGTAAGCAGGCATTCTGTTAATTATGAATACAATAATTAGGATTAATCTATAACTCAAAAATTATAGAATTATGATAAAAAAGGGGACATGTAATTACTCTAGTGCTAGTTAAGGAGTCTGTCAAATCATTAGAGATTAAAATTCTGTGTATTCTTGAGTGAGTGTTATATCTATGACAATAGAAGCGAAAAACAAGCGTTTATATCACGTCATCGAAAGCCAAAAACACCGAACACCATTTAATCGAACCTAAATAATCTAAAGCATACATTATTGAACATTCAGAGCAGCAAATTTTTTCCCAGGGAAAAAATTTGCTATTCCGAAACACATTCACACAACACAGGTACACCAAAAAAACAGCAATCCATACACTTACACTTAAAATCATACATTTAACCCTACACTAAACTATACAAACACTACTATCTATCCACTTACCTTAACCAGCCCCTAACCCTAAACTCTGTCACTATCGCACACTCACCTCACCAGCGCCCTAACCCTAACTCACGTAACCCGCACCCTAAACCTAATGTCCACACAATCACGCACTTACCTGAACCCCCATAACTTTCCACCACAGTGCTAAATATAGCGAAGCCACAGAAATGGACAACTGAATTCTTTCCCTAGGAAAGAATTTGATGTTCTGCAGCTTTGTTATTTTTAGCATTCGCTGCATAGGGTTTGACATTGTGGCATTCAGCGTTATCGGCTTTAGATAACATGATATGAACCCAAAAAAAAAGAGCTTGTGTCAGCAAAATTATTAATGTCTTTCATTAGATATAATTCTATAAAGTCTTTTAATAATTTAGCAGATGCTGAAATTCATCTTTTACCTTTGATGGCAGAGTCTTTATTATCTAAAATACAATTAAAATGTCCAGCAAGTATTATATTTCCTTTTGCAAATTGCACAATCTGATATAAATGTTGCCTTACTGTATTAGTTCCAATTCCTGGAATCCAGTAAATATTTACAAAAGTATATATTTTATTATTTAATTTTATAATAATAGAACAAAACATCCCTTTATTATCTTTATAGACATCAAGTATTTAAGGCAAGGGTAGTGTATTTTTCCATAAAATAGCCACTCCCCTTTTCTTTTGAGAGTGTTCTGAGGTTACTAGTACAGAATAAGATTTATTATTAAGTTTGGATACATCTTCAGATATTAAATGGGTTTCTTGTAGAAATATTAGTTGGGATCTATGGAGTTTAAGGTATTTAAATAAACTTCCTCTCTTGCTAGGATTATTCAAGCCTTTGATGCTAATTGAGATACCTTTTATTAATGACATTCGAAGAGTATGTTGTATGAGTTAAATAAGTTGACCAGAATGCTGTATCACTATAGAATCTAGAATGAATACTATATATTAATTCTTCATTTGAATGGAACAATAAGACTACAAAAAATGTTTTTGAAATACTTCTCTTCTTAGAAAAAATGAATGTTAGCAAGAATAATTAAAACCTTTTTATATAATATAAACTTATAACACTATTTGCAACTCAATCCCCTCTGGAGTTTAAAACTCCTAATTTGGGTGACATATCCAAATTAACTCCTACTCTAGTAGCAACATCTAGTCAGCATCTGTCTATATAAAAAAACAATAATCTTCAGAAAAGTGTAGCTTCTTATCACAATTCTAAAAAAAAGGGGGAAAAAAACAACAACAGGTAAATCAAACATAACTTATGGTAGTTTCTAAGAACTATTATGCAATGCTTATATGCAGAAGTCTGACATAGAACAAATAGTATAACATACATTAAATTATAAAAAATATCATTATTCATAAATGAATAAGTTACAGACTATTAAAGAAAGACTTCTGAGTTCTAATAGGAAGTTAACTAATTACAATTACGGAGAAGTGTGTTTTGGATTAGCAACAAAATGAGCATTCTTATAAAGTAGAAGTAAATACAGCATATAACAGTCTGTCACAATTGTGATTCTTGCTAGAACTAACAAGACCTTTTATTGTATTTTAACTTATATATTTTATAATGTTACTTATCTAAAAAAACATATGTTAGGTTGTAAAAACATATGGAATCAACCAAAGTTAGTAAGGATGTATAACATTTCAATCTAGAAAGAAGTAATTATTCATAGATGAATAGGATACCAACATCAAAGGATAATAAATATGGCACAATAAAAATGTAATATGTCTACCATAAAAGAAGACAAGACATAGAATTTAATGTTTTTTCTAAGGGTAAAAGATATATGTGTGTATTCATAATTAAAATTTTGAAAAGTATAATGTAGTTCAGTATCTTGTAAAACCTATTTATTCCTCTCCTTCTGCCTCTTACCTCTCTCTCTCCCCAATTCTCTTTCAGTTCCTCTTTCCTTTTTTTTTTTTGTAGTTCATATGCTATGACATATATTATTTCAAAATCTTACCAGTTCTTGTCTGGTTATACCTGTCTAAATGTTTACAAATAGTTTCGCTACAGTTTATTGTCAAAACCAAATGTTTCTGACAACTGAAAAATAAATAATTAAGTATGAAAAAATGAAGTTGTTAATTAAAATTAACCATCAAGCATCCAGTAATAGCTTACAACTTTAAAATAAATGTAATGGATAGTATTTCTTGAAATTCCTTCTTATTAATTAATAAAATATTGGTATAAGTTGAACATGACATATTTGTCTGAATAAAGTACATACCAATATTTAATTTACATTTTCTTTAAGCTTTTGTCCCTTAAAAAGCCTTTGCAGATGTATTCAGTTAGGTACTGATTCATTGCACCATTTAAACACTCTAAGCGCAACTTAACTGTTGAATTCCGGGATCGAAGGTCATCTTATCACGGCACTTACTTAATGATGATTCTCTAAAATGCATGCATCACCAGAAGTGAAGCAAGCTGGAACTAGAGCTGGATTTAATGAAGAGACAAAAATTGAAAATTTCAGAGGGAAACTGTAAGTAAATCTACATTTTTCTTCCTCACAAGCAACTACACTGGTGTGAGACATAATCACAGCTTGCAGAGCACCTTGAAGGAATAAAGTGATGAGAGAGAGAGAGAGAGAGAGAGAGAGAGAGAAAAGATGTGTTCATACAGAGACACACAAAAAAAAACCTACAACTTCTCCATAGCCACTCTAGCACACCACCAATGAACGGACCAACAAAGAAAACTACCCCAAACTACACAGTATGATCCATACTATATGCAGAGAGACATAGCCCAGAAAACAAACCACAATAAAACACCACCATGGAGAATCCCCTCAGTGCATCAGATCTACACCACAGACAAAGCCCCACCAAGCCATCCATAGTCTTCTCGGACTACATACCAGAGCACATCAATAGCAAAGGAACTCTCAAATACCATCCGCCTTGTCCAAGCAACACCTGACAAAATCCATTTCCAAAATCAAAGGTAGCAACAATATAATAATCACTGGTGTTTCCCAGGCGAGCTTCCACACCTGCATATCTAGACAGACACCCAAACCATACATCCACATGTATCCCACCACACCAATTAACAACCAGTGCTCAATCTGAGTAGAACAAGTCAAGCAATAAGCTAAATGAAAAACATGACACCAACCAAGAAACATGGCAAAATGATCCAATCCCTTGTCTAATCCCTTGAAGCAAGAATATATTGATCCAAAACTACTACAACACCAGGAGAAAATGCATATACATCCATAATAACAAAACAATTTAAATAAGCTCACCTGGAAGTCTGGTTCCACTTCCTCGACCTAACGGGTTATATATAACTGGACTAATGATATTTCTTGCTAACATTCTTGTATTTCAGCATGTAACCATTGAATCAAAGAGTGATACTAAACAATTCAGAATTATAATAACTATATGTTGAAGAATCAGTTGTTATTCATTCATTTTTTAAGTTTCTTTTTGGGGTCAAAGGTTTTCCAAGCACTATTATCAGCACTTCATTTAAGACTTGAATTAGCCCATTCCATTTCTTCAATTTTGTCTAAAATGTTGTTGTTTCTTATAAATAAAATAGCAGAATCTAGGTCTTCAAATGTTATAGATCCATTTTAATAGAAGATTTTCAGTTTTGTAGGAAATAACAAATGGGGTTTTATTTGATTTTTTTTAAGTTCTCTGACTAAGGGTAGAAAGATATTTCTTTTTGATATTACATTAGGAGAATAATCATTATTAAAACGAATTACATTGTCTTTTATTTTAATTGGTGATTTTGCCCATGCAGCATTTAAATCCATTTCTTTATCATGAGAGGATAGACACTTCACAATAACAGATTTTTTAGAGTTACTTTTGTTATTTTTAGTGGATACCAAGGATTTGTAGGCTCTTTCAATACCATACGGAAATGCTTCTAGGAGTTACAGGATTTCAGGCAGCCATGAGGACAGGAACTTCTCCATGTTATTTCCCTCTATGTTGTCTGGTAGACCAAAAATTCTTACATTATTCCTACGTGACCTATTTTCAAGGTCATCTACTTTTGACTGTAGAAGAGTATTTTGTTTTAAGAGAAATTCAATATTATGTTCACCTTCTTGAATCTTGTTGTCCATGTCATTCAGTGCTGATTCTATTCCAGAAATCTGTTTTTTTCTGTTGTAATAAGTCACCATGTAGAATGTCCATTTGCTGAGTACACTTCTCTTTAAAATTGTCCAGTTTCAGATCCATTTTGTCTATTTTTGTTGATAGTTCTTGACGGTTAGCTGATAAGGATTGTAGTTCCTTTTTTAGAATTGTCTCTTGATGAGAAGATTTAGTGAAGCTCATTTTGTTTTCTGATGTAGAAGATTTGTCAATGAAAATTTGACAGGAAAAATTAAAATTTACTTAAACATTTTTTATATACTATCCCAATATATATTCTAGAGTGTTAATTAGAAGAAAAAAATCCAATATTAGGATAGATATTTTCAAAAAAATCCTGTCAATATAGTTCTGAAGGGACAGAGCTAAAAAGAAATGTTACTACTTTGTGCTCATCTTGAACACGCCCCCTATAAAACTTTTTTTGAGTCCTCAATAAATTGCTTATTTTGTACTTTTCCTTTCATTTTCTAAGTTTGTCTGCCTGTGCTGATATCTTTAGTTTATTATTTCCAATAGTGTATGATAGACCTGATCTGTTCTAATACTGTGCATTGCTTTTATCACATCTGTCTTTCTGAGTAATTTTGTTGATTTCTCTCTCTTCTGTACTCTTCCAACTGTGACGCTTCTTGTCTTAATTGCCTTATAGTTTTCTCTATTCGACTTACATGAAAGCATTTGGTTTCTTCTCTTCTTTGCCCTTACTGCTCTTTGTTTTTGTGGTAAGACTTTATCTGTTCTTAATTTAGCTACACAGTAATATATCCCGTTCCTGTTTATTCTGTCATATTGCATGAATTTCTATGAACAGTCCTGATCACTGTGTTCATTTGTTTTATCAAACTTCTAACATTTTGAGTCTTATTGACTTTTTGTAGTCTATTTGCTTTATTGAATTTAATATGTCTAGCCATCTCTATTAAATCAAGCAACTCCTCCCTTAATCATTTTCTTCTAAACTGAGGGCACATTCTTTGTTCTCCATTTCTTGTGAACATTCTACAGAAAGTTCCAGAGCATCTTCCTGTGCCATATTCTCTTCAGTTTCATCCTGTGTCATCCATTGCTATTTCATATGGAAACTCACTGGACTATCACTCCACAACATTGACTACATCAGAGATGCCTCAGT